>NW_026044133.1:0-155435 GCF_937001465.1 Orcinus orca | reverse complement strand
ACCTTCCCCGTCCCCTAAGCCTAACCCTAGCCCGAACCCAAACCCTAACCCTTCCCCGAAGCCTGACCCTCACCCGTCCCCTAATCTTAACCCGTACGCTGACACTCACCCGTGCCCTCACACGTACGCTCCCCCTAAAGCGTTGTCGTACCCTCACCTCGACCCTAAACCGTCCCCGTCACCTAACCCTAACCCTAGCCCGAACCCTAAACCTAACCCTTCCCCGAAGCCTGACCCTCACCCGTCCCCTAATCCTAACCCGTACGCTGACACTCACCCGCGCCCTCACACGTACGCTCCCCCTAAAGAGTTGTCGTACCCTCACCTGGACCCTAAACCGTCCCCGTCCCCTAACCCTAACCCTAGCCCGAACCCTAACCCTAACCCTTCCCCGAAGCCTGACCCTCACCCGTCCCCTAATCCTAACCCGTACGCTGACACTCACCCACGCCCCTCACACATTATGCTCCCCCTAAAGCGTTGTCGTACCCTCACCTGGACCCTAAACCGTCCCCGTCCCCTAACCCTAACCCTAGCCCGAACCCTAACCCTAACCCTTCCCCGAAGCCTGACCCTCAGCCGTCCCCTAATCCTAACCCGTACGCTGACACTCACCCGCACCCTCACACGTACGCTCCCCCCTAAAGCGTTGTCGTACCCTCACCTGGACCCTAAACCGTCCCCGTCCCCTAACCCTAACCCTAGCCCGAACCCTAACCCTAACCCTTCCCCGAAGCCTGACCCTCACCCGTCCCCTAATCCTAACCCGTACGCTGACACTCACCCCGCGCCTCACATGTACGCTCCCCCTAAAGCGTTGTCGTACCCTCACCTGGACCCTAAACCGTCCCCGTCCCCTAACCCTAACCCTAGCCCGAACCCTAACCCTAACCCTTCCCCGAAGCCTGACCCTCAGCCGTCCCTAATCGTAACCCGTACGCTGACACTCACCCGCGCCCTCACACGTACGCTCCCCCCTAAAGCGTTCTCGTACCCTCACCTGGACCCTAAACCGTCCCCGTCCCCTAACCCTAACCCTAGCCCGAACCCTAACCCTAACCCTTCCCCGAAGCCTGACCCTAACCCGTCCCATAATCCTAACCCGTACGCTGACACTCACGCCGCCCCTCACACGTACGCTCCCCCTAAAGCGTTGTCGTACCCTCACCTGGACCCTAAACCGTCCCCCGTCCCCTAACCCTAACCCTAGCCCGAACCCTAACCCTAAACCTTCCCACGAAGCCTGACCCTCACCCGTCCCCTAATCCTAACCCGTACGCTGACACTCACCCGTGCCCTCACACGTACGCTCCCCCTAAAGCGTTGTCGTACCCTCACCTGGACCCTAAACCGTCCGCGTCCCCTAACCCTAACTCTAGCCTGAACCCTAACCCTAACCCTTCCCCGAAGCCTGACCCTCACCCGTCCCCTAATCCTAACCCGTACGCTGACACTCACCCGTGCCCTCACACGTACGCTCCCCCTAAAGCGTTGTCGTACCCTCACCTGGACCCTAAACCGTCCCCGTCCCCTAACCCTAACCCTAGCCCGAACCCTAACCCTAACCCTTCCCCCGAAGCCTGACCCTCAGCCGTCCCCTAATCCTAACCCGTACGCTGACACTCACCCGCGCCCTCACACGTATGGTCCCCCTAAAGCGTTGTCGTACCCTCACCTGGACCCTAAACCGTCCCCGTCCCCTAACCCTAACCCTAGCCCGAACCCTAACCCTAACCCTTCCCCGAAGCCTGACCCTCACCCGTCCCCTAATCCTAACCCGTACGCTGACACTCACCGCGCCCTCACACGTACGCTCCCCCTAAAGCGTTGTCGTACCCTCACCTGGACCCTAAACCGTCCCCGTCCCCTAACCCTAACCCTAGCCCGAACCTTAACCCTAACCCTTCCCCGAAGCCTGACCCTCAGCCGTCCCCTAATCTAACCCGTACGCTGACACTCACCCGCGCCCTCACACGTACGCTCCCCCCTAAAGCGTTGTCGTACCCTCACCTGGACCCTAAACCGTCCCCGTCCCCTAACCCTAACCCTAGCCCGAACCCTAACCCTAACCCTTCCCCGAAGCCTGACCCTCACCCGTCCCCTAATCCTAACCCGTACGCTGACACTCACCCGCGCCCTCACACGTACGCTCCCCCTAAAGCGTTGTCGTACCCTCACCTGGACCCTAAACCGTCCCCGTCCCCTAACCCTAACCCTAGCCCGAACCCTAACCCTAACCCTTCCCCGAAGCCTGACCCTCACCCGTCCCCTAATCCTAACCCGTACGCTGACACTAACCCACGCCCTCACACGTATGCTCCCCCTAAAGCGTTGTCGTACCCTCACCTGGACCCTAAACCGTCCCCGTCCCCTAACCCCTAACCCTAGCCCGAACCCTAACCCTAACCCTTCCCCGAAGCCTGACCTCAGCCGTCCCCTAATCCTAACCCGTACGCTGACACTCACCCGCACCCTCACACGTACGCTCCCCCTAAAGCGTTGTCGTACCCTCACCTGGACCCTAAACCGTCCCCGTCCCCTAACCCTAACCCTAGCCCGAACCCTAACCCTAACCCTTCCCCGAAGCCTGACCCTCACCCGTCCCCTAATCCTAACCCGTACGCTGACACTCACCCGCGCCCTCACACGTACGCTCCCCCTAAAGCGTTGTCGTACCCTCACCTGGACCCTAAACCGTCCCCGTCCCCTAAGCCTAACCCTAGCCCGAACCCTAACCCTAACCCTTCCCCGAAGCCTGACCCTCACCCCGTCCCCTAATCCTAACCCGTACGCTGACACTCACCCACGCCCTCACACGTACGCTCCCCCTAAAGCGTTTTCGTACCCTCACCTGGACCCTAAACCGTCCCCGTCCCCTAACCCTAACCCTAGCCCGAACCCTAACCCTAACCCTTCCCCGAAGCCTGACCCTCAGCCGTCCCCTAATCCTAACCCGTACGCTGACACTCACCCACGCCCTCACACGTACGCTCCCCCTAAAGCGTTGTCGTACCCTCACCTGGACCCTAAACCGTCCCCGTCCCCTAACCCTAACCCTAGCCCGAACCCTAACCCTAACCCTTCCCCGAAGCCTGACCCTCACCCGTCCCCTAATCCTAACCCGTACGCTGACACTCACCCGCGCCCTCACACGTACGCTCCCCTAAAGCGTTGTCGTACCCTCACCTGGACCCTAAACCGTCCCTGTCCCCTAAGCCTAACCCTAGCCCGAACCCTAACCCTAACACTTCCCCGAAGCCTGACCCTCACCCGTCCCCTAATCCTAACCCGTACGCTGACACTCACCCGCGCCCTCTCACGTATGCTCCCCCTAAAGCGTTGTCGTACCCTCACCTGGACCCTAAACCGTCCCTGTCCCCTAAGCCTAACCCTAGCCCCGAACCCTAACCCTAACCCTTCCCCGAAGCCTGACCCTCACCCGTCCCCTAATCCTAACCCGTACGCTGACACTCACCCGCGCCCTCTCACGTACGCTCCCCCTAAAGCGTTGTCGTACCCTCACCTGGACCCTAAACCGTCCCCGTCCCCTAACCCTAACCCTAGCCCCGAACCCTAACCCTAACCCTTCCCCGAAGCCTCTGACCCTCACCCGTCCCCTAATCCTAACCCATACGCTGACACTCACCCGCGCCCTCACACGTACGCCTCCCCCCTAAAGCGTTGTCGTACCCTCACCTGGACCCTAAACCTTCCCCGTCCCCTAACCCTAACCCTAGCCCGAACCCTAACCCTAACCCTTCCCCCGAAGCCTGACCCTCACCCGTCCCCTAATCCTAACCCGTACGCTGAAACTCACCCGCGCCCTCACACGTACGCTCCCCCTAAAGCGTTGTCGTACCCTCACCTGGACCCTAAACCGTCCCCGTCCCCCTAACCCTAACCCTAGCCCGAACCCTAACCCTAACCCTTCCCCGAAGCCTGACCCTCACCCGTCCCCTAATCCTAACCCCGTACGCTGACACTCACCCGCGCCCTCACACGTACGCTCCCCCTAAAGCGTTGTCGTACCCTCACCTGGACCCCAAACCGTCCCCCGTCCCCTAACCCTAACCCTAGCCCGAACCCTAACCCTAACCCTTACCCGAAGCCTGACCCTCACCCGTCACCTAATCCTAACCCGTACGCTGACACTCACCCGCGCCCTCACACGTACGCTCCCCCCTAAAGCGTTGTCGTACCCTCACCTGGACCCCAAACCGTCCCCGTCCCCTAACCCTAACCCTAGCCCGAACCCTAACCCTAACCCTTCCCCGAAGCCTGACCCTCACCCGTCCCCTAATCTTAACCCGTACGCTGACACTCATCCGCTCCCCTCACACGTACGCTCCCCCTAAAGCGTTGTCGTACCCTCACCTGGACCCTAAACCTTCCCCGTCCCCTAAGCCTAACCCTAGCCCCGAACCCTAACCCTAACCCTTCCCCGAAGCCTGACCCTCACCCGTCCCCTAATCTTAACCCGTACGCTGACACTCACCCGTGCCCTCACACGTACGCTCCCCCTAAAGCGTTGTCGTACCCTCACCTGGACCCTAAACCGTCCCCGTCCCCTAACCCTAACCCTAGCCCGAACCCTAACCCTAACCCTTCCCCGAAGGCCTGACCCTCACCGTCCCCTAATCCTAACCCGTACGCTGACACTCACCCGCGCCCTCACACGTACGCTCCCCCTAAAGCGTTGTCGTACCCTCACCTGGGACCCTAAACCGTCCCCGTCCCCTAACCCTAACCCTAGCCCCGAACCCTAACCCTAACCCTTCCCCGAAGCCTGACCCTCACCCGTCCCCTAATCCTAACCCGTACGCTGACACTAACCCACGCCCTCACACGTATGCTCCCCCTAAAGCGTTGTCGTACCCTCACCTGGACCCTAAACCGTTCCCCGTCCCCTAACCCTAACCCTAGCCCCGAACCCTAACCCTAACCCTTCCCCGAAGCCTGACCCTCAGCCGTCCCCTAATCCTAACCCGTACGCTGACACTCACCCGCACCCTCACACGTACGCTCCCCCTAAAGCGTTGTCGTACCCTCACCTGGACCCTAAACCGTCCCCGTCCCCTAACCCTAACCCTAGCCGAACCCTAACCCTAACCCTTCCCCGAAGCCTGACCCTCACCCGTCCCCTAATCCTAACCCGTACGCTGACACTCACCCGCGCCCTCACACGTACGCTCCCCCTAAAGCGTTGTCGTACCCTCACCTGGACCCTAAACCGTCCCCGTCCCCTAAGCCTAACCCTAGCCCGAACCCCTAACCCTAACCCTTCCCCGAAGCCTGACCCTCACCCGTCCCCTAATCCTAACCCGTACGCTGACACTCACCCACGCCCTCACACGTACGCTCCCCCTAAAGCGTTTTCGTACCCCTCACCTGGACCCTAAACCGTCCCCGTCCCCTAACCCTAACCCTAGCCCGAACCCTAACCCTAACCCTTCCCCCGAAGCCTGACCCTCAGCCGTCCCCTAATCCTAACCCGTACGCTGACACTCACCCACGCCCTCACACGTACGCTCCCCCTAAAGCGTTGTCGTACCCTCACCTGGACCCTAAACCGTCCCCGTCCCCTAACCCTAACCCCTAGCCCCGAACCCTAACCCTAACCCTTCCCCGAAGCCTGACCCTCACCCGTCCCCTAATCCTAACCCGTACGCTGACACTCACCCGCGCCCTCACACGTACGCTCCCCCTAAAGCGTTGTCGTACCCTCACCTGGACCCTAAACCGTCCCTGTCCCCTAAGCCCTAACCCTAGCCCGAACCCTAACCCTAACCCTTCCCCGAAGCCTGACCCTCACCCGTCCCCTAATCCTAACCCGTACGCTGACACTCACCCGCGCCCTCTCACGTATGCTCCCCCTAAAGCGTTGTCGTACCCCTCACCTGGACCCTAAACCGTCCCTGTCCCCTAAGCCTAACCCTAGCCCGAACCCTAACCCTAACCCTTCCCCGAAGCCTGACCCTCACCCGTCCCCTAATCCTAACCCGTACGCTGACACTCACCCGCGCCCTCTCACGTACGCTCCCCCTAAAGCGTTGTCGTACCCCTCACCTGGACCCTAAACCGTCCCCCGTCCCCTAACCCTAACCCTAGCCCGAACCCTAACCCTAACCCTTCCCCGAAGCCTGACCCTCACCCGTCCCCTAATCCTAACCCATACGCTGACACTCACCCGCGCCCCTCACACCTACGCTCCCCCTAAAGCGTTGTCGTACCCTCACCTGGGACCCTAAACCTTCCCCGTCCCCTAACCCTAACCCTAGCCCGAACCCTAACCCTAACCCTTCCCCGAAGCCTGACCCTCACCCGTCCCCTAATCCTAACCCGTACGCTGAAACTCACCCGCGCCCTCACACGTACGCTCCCCCTAAAGCGTTGTCGTACCCTCACCTGGACCCTAAACCGTCCCCGTCCCCTAACCCTAACCCTAGCCCGAACCCTAACCCTAACCCTTCCCCGAAGCCTGACCCTCACCCGTCCCCTAATCCTAACCCGTACGCTGACACTCACCCGCAGCCCTCACACGTACGCTCCCCCTAAAGCGTTGTCGTACCCTCACCTGGACCCCAAACCGTCCCCGTCCCCTAACCCTAACCCTAGCCCGAACCCTAACCCTAACCCTTACCCGAAGCCTGACCCTCACCCGTCACCTAATCCTAACCCGTACGCTGACACTCACCCCCGCGCCCTCACACGTACGCTCCCCCCTAAAGCGTTGTCGTACCCTCACCTGGACCCCAAACCGTCCCCCGTCCCCTAACCCTAACCCTAGCCCGAACCCTAACCCTAACCCTTCCCCGAAGCCTGACCCTCACCCCGTCCCCTAATCTTAACCCGTACGCTGACACTCATCCGCTCCCTCACACGTACGCTCCCCCTAAAGCGTTGTCGTACCCTCACCTGGACCCTAAACCTTCCCCGTCCCCTAAGCCTAACCCTAGCCCGAACCCTAACCCTAACCCTTCCCCGAAGCCTGACCCTCACCCCGTCCCCTAATCTTAACCCGTACGCTGACACTCACCCGTGCCCTCACACGTACGCTCCCCCTAAAGCGTTGTCGTACCCTCACCTGGACCCTAAACCGTCCCCGTCCCCTAACCCTAACCCTAGCCCGAACCCTAAACCTAACCCTTCCCCGAAGCCTGACCCCTCACCGTCCCCTAATCCTAACCCGTACGCTGACACTCACCCACGCCCTCACACGTACGCTCCCCCTAAAGCGTTGTCGTACCCTCACCTGGACCCTAAACCGTCCCCGTCCCCTAACCCTAACCCTAGCCCGAACCCTAACCCTAACCCTTCCCGAAGCCTGACCCCTCACCCGTCCCCTAATCCTAACCCCGTACGCTGACAACTCACCCACGCCCTCACACATATGCTCCCCCTAAAGCGTTGTCGTACCCCTCACCTGGACCCTAAACCGTCCCCGTCCCCTAACCCTAACCCTAGCCCGAACCCTAACCCTAACCCTTCCCCGAAGCCTGACCCTCAGCCGTCCCCTAATCCTAAACCGTACGCTGACACCTCACCCCGCACCCTCACACGTACGCTCCCCCCTAAAGCGTTGTCGTTCCCTCACCTGGACCCTAAACCGTCCCCGTCCCCTAACCCTAACCCTAGCCCGAACCCTAACCCTAACCCTTCCCCGAAGCCTGACCCTCACCCGTCCCCTAATCCTAACCCGTACGCTGACACTCACCCACGCCCTCACACGTATGCTCCCCCTAAAGCGTTGTCGTACCCTCACCTGGACCCTAAGCCGTCCTCGTCCCCTAACCACTAACCCTAGCCCGAACCCTAACCCTAACCCTTACCCGAAGCCTGACCCCCACCCGTCCCCTAATCCTAACCCGTACGCTGACACTCACCCGCGCCCTCACACGTACGCTCCCCCCTAAAGCGTTGTCGTACCCTCACCTGGACCCTAAACCGTCCCCGTCCCCTAAGCCTAACCCTAGCCCGAACCCTAACCCTAACACTTCCCCGAAGCCTGACCCTCAGCCGTCCCCTAATCCTAACCCGTACGCTGACACTCACCCGCGCCCTCACACGTACGCTCCCCCTAAAAGCATTGTCGTACCCTCACCTGGACCCTAAACCCGTCCCCCGTCCCCCTAACCCTAACCCTAGCCCGAACCCTAACCCTAACCCTTCCCCGAAGCCTGACCCTCACCCGTCCCCCTAATCCCTAACCCGTACGCTGACACTCACCCGCGCCCTCACATGTACGCTCCCCCTAAAGCGTTGTCGTACCCTCACCTGGACCCTAAACCGTCCCCGTCCCCTAACCCTAACCCTAGCCGGAACCCTAACCCTAACCCTTCCCCGAAGCCTGACCCTCACCCGTCCCCTAATCCTAACCCGTACGCTGACACTCACCCGCGCCCTCACACGTACGCTCCCCCTAAAGCGTTGTCGTACCCTCACCTGGACCCTAAGCCGTCCTCGTCCCCTAACCCTAAACCTAGCCCGAACCCTAAACCTAACCCTTCCCTGAAGCCTGACCCTCACCCGTCCCCTAATCCTAACCCGTACGCTGACACTCACCCGCGCCCTCACACGTACGCTCCCCCTAAAGCGTTGTCGTACCCTCACCTGGACCCTAAACCATCCCCGTCCCCTAACCCTAACCCTAGCCCGAACCCTAACCCTAAACCTTCCCGAAGCCTGACCCTCAGCCGTCCCCTATTCCTAACCCGTACGCTGACACTCACCCGTGCCCTCACACATACGCTCCCCCTAAAGCGTTGTCGTACCCTCACCTGGACCCTAAAACCGTCCCCGTCCCCTAAACCTAACCCTAGCGCGAACCCTAACCCTAACCCTTCCCCGAAGCCTGACCCTCACCCGTCCCCTAATCCTAACCCGTACGCTGACACTCACCCGCGCCCTCACACGTACGCTCCCCCGAAAGCGTTGTCGTACCCTCACCTGGACCCTAAACCGTCCCCGTCCCCTAACCCTAACCCTAGCCCGAACCCTAACCCTAACCCTTCCCCGAAGCCTGACCCTCAGCCGTCCCCTAATCCTAACCCGTACGCTGACACTCACCCGCACCCTCACACGTACGCTCCCCCTAAAGCGTTGTCGTACCCTCACCTGGACCCTAAACCGTCCCCGTCCCCTAACCCTAACCCTAGCCCGAACCCTAACCCTAACCCTTCCCCGAAGCCTGACCCTCACCCGTCCCCTAATCCTAACCCGTACGCTGACACTCACCCGCGCCCTCACACGTACGCTCCCCCTAAAGCGTTGTCGTACCCTCACCTGGACCCTAAACCGTCCCCGTCCCCTAAGCCTAACCCTAGCCCGAACCCTAACCCTAACCCTTCCCCGAAGCCTGACCCTCACCCGTCCCCTAATCCTAACCCGTACGCTGACACTCACCCACGCCCTCACACGTACGCTCCCCCTAAAGCGTTTTCGTACCCTCACCTGGACCCTAAACCGTCCCCGTCCCCTAACCCTAACCCTAGCCCGAACCCTAACCCTAACCCTTCCCCGAAGCCTGACCCTCAGCCGTCCCCTAATCCTAACCCGTACGCTGACACTCACCCACGCCCTCACACGTACGCTCCCCCTAAAGCGTTGTCGTACCCTCACCTGGACCCTAAACCGTCCCCGTCCCCTAACCCTAACCCTAGCCCGAACCCTAACCCTAACCCTTCCCCGAAGCCTGACCCTCACCCGTCCCCTAATCCTAACCCGTACGCTGACACTCACCCGCGCCCTCACACGTACGCTCCCCCTAAAGCGTTGTCGTACCCTCACCTGGACCCTAAACCGTCCCTGTCCCCTAAGCCTAACCCTAGCCCGAACCCTAACCCTAACCCTTCCCCGAAGCCTGACCCTCACCCGTCCCCTAATCCTAACCCGTACGCTGACACTCACCCGCGCCCTCTCACGTATGCTCCCCCTAAAGCGTTGTCGTACCCTCACCTGGACCCTAAACCGTCCCTGTCCCCTAAGCCTAACCCTAGCCCGAACCCTAACCCTAACCCTTCCCCGAAGCCTGACCCTCACCCGTCCCCTAATCCTAACCCGTACGCTGACACTCACCCGCGCCCTCTCACGTACGCTCCCCCTAAAGCGTTGTCGTACCCTCACCTGGACCCTAAACCGTCCCCGTCCCCTAACCCTAACCCTAGCCCGAACCCTAACCCTAACCCTTCCCCGAAGCCTGACCCTCACCCGTCCCCTAATCCTAACCCATACGCTGACACTCACCCGCGCCCTCACACCTACGCTCCCCCTAAAGCGTTGTCGTACCCTCACCTGGACCCTAAACCTTCCCCGTCCCCTAACCCTAACCCTAGCCCGAACCCTAACCCTAACCCTTCCCCGAAGCCTGACCCTCACCCGTCCCCTAATCCTAACCCGTACGCTGAAACTCACCCGCGCCCTCACACGTACGCTCCCCCTAAAGCGTTGTCGTACCCTCACCTGGACCCTAAACCGTCCCCGTCCCCTAACCCTAACCCTAGCCCGAACCCTAACCCTAACCCTTCCCCGAAGCCTGACCCTCACCCGTCCCCTAATCCTAACCCGTACGCTGACACTCACCCGCGCCCTCACACGTACGCTCCCCCTAAAGCGTTGTCGTACCCTCACCTGGACCCCAAACCGTCCCCGTCCCCTAACCCTAACCCTAGCCCGAACCCTAACCCTAACCCTTACCCGAAGCCTGACCCTCACCCGTCACCTAATCCTAACCCGTACGCTGACACTCACCCGCGCCCTCACACGTACGCTCCCCCTAAAGCGTTGTCGTACCCTCACCTGGACCCCAAACCGTCCCCGTCCCCTAACCCTAACCCTAGCCCGAACCCTAACCCTAACCCTTCCCCGAAGCCTGACCCTCACCCGTCCCCTAATCTTAACCCGTACGCTGACACTCATCCGCTCCCTCACACGTACGCTCCCCCTAAAGCGTTGTCGTACCCTCACCTGGACCCTAAACCTTCCCCGTCCCCTAAGCCTAACCCTAGCCCGAACCCTAACCCTAACCCTTCCCCGAAGCCTGACCCTCACCCGTCCCCTAATCTTAACCCGTACGCTGACACTCACCCGTGCCCTCACACGTACGCTCCCCCTAAAGCGTTGTCGTACCCTCACCTGGACCCTAAACCGTCCCCGTCCCCTAACCCTAACCCTAGCCCGAACCCTAAACCTAACCCTTCCCCGAAGCCTGACCCTCACCCGTCCCCTAATCCTAACCCGTACGCTGACACTCACCCACGCCCTCACACGTACGCTCCCCCTAAAGCGTTGTCGTACCCTCACCTGGACCCTAAACCGTCCCCGTCCCCTAACCCTAACCCTAGCCCGAACCCTAACCCTAACCCTTCCCCGAAGCCTGACCCTCACCCGTCCCCTAATCCTAACCCGTACGCTGACACTCACCCACGCCCTCACACATATGCTCCCCCTAAAGCGTTGTCGTACCCTCACCTGGACCCTAAACCGTCCCCGTCCCCTAACCCTAACCCTAGCCCGAACCCTAACCCTAACCCTTCCCCGAAGCCTGACCCTCAGCCGTCCCCTAATCCTAAACCGTACGCTGACACTCACCCGCACCCTCACACGTACGCTCCCCCTAAAGCGTTGTCGTTCCCTCACCTGGACCCTAAACCGTCCCCGTCCCCTAACCCTAACCCTAGCCCGAACCCTAACCCTAACCCTTCCCCGAAGCCTGACCCTCACCCGTCCCCTAATCCTAACCCGTACGCTGACACTCACCCACGCCCTCACACGTATGCTCCCCCTAAAGCGTTGTCGTACCCTCACCTGGACCCTAAGCCGTCCTCGTCCCCTAACCCTAACCCTAGCCCGAACCCTAACCCTAACCCTTACCCGAAGCCTGACCCCCACCCGTCCCCTAATCCTAACCCGTACGCTGACACTCACCCGCGCCCTCACACGTACGCTCCCCCTAAAGCGTTGTCGTACCCTCACCTGGACCCTAAACCGTCCCCGTCCCCTAAGCCTAACCCTAGCCCGAACCCTAACCCTAACACTTCCCCGAAGCCTGACCCTCAGCCGTCCCCTAATCCTAACCCGTACGCTGACACTCACCCGCGCCCTCACACGTACGCTCCCCCTAAAGCATTGTCGTACCCTCACCTGGACCCTAAACCGTCCCCGTCCCCTAACCCTAACCCTAGCCCGAACCCTAACCCTAACCCTTCCCCGAAGCCTGACCCTCACCCGTCCCCTAATCCTAACCCGTACGCTGACACTCACCCGCGCCCTCACATGTACGCTCCCCCTAAAGCGTTGTCGTACCCTCACCTGGACCCTAAACCGTCCCCGTCCCCTAACCCTAACCCTAGCCGGAACCCTAACCCTAACCCTTCCCCGAAGCCTGACCCTCACCCGTCCCCTAATCCTAACCCGTACGCTGACACTCACCCGCGCCCTCACACGTACGCTCCCCCTAAAGCGTTGTCGTACCCTCACCTGGACCCTAAGCCGTCCTCGTCCCCTAACCCTAAACCTAGCCCGAACCCTAAACCTAACCCTTCCCTGAAGCCTGACCCTCACCCGTCCCCTAATCCTAACCCGTACGCTGACACTCACCCGCGCCCTCACACGTACGCTCCCCCTAAAGCGTTGTCGTACCCTCACCTGGACCCTAAACCATCCCCGTCCCCTAACCCTAACCCTAGCCCGAACCCTAACCCTAAACCTTCCCCGAAGCCTGACCCTCAGCCGTCCCCTATTCCTAACCCGTACGCTGACACTCACCCGTGCCCTCACACATACGCTCCCCCTAAAGCGTTGTCGTACCCTCACCTGGACCCTAAACCGTCCCCGTCCCCTAAACCTAACCCTAGCGCGAACCCTAACCCTAACCCTTCCCCGAAGCCTGACCCTCACCCGTCCCCTAATCCTAACCCGTACGCTGACACTCACCCGCGCCCTCACACGTACGCTCCCCCGAAAGCGTTGTCGTACCCTCACCTGGACCCTAAACCGTCCCCGTCCCCTAACCCTAACCCTAGCCCGAACCCTAACCCTAACCCTTCCCCTAAGCCTGACCCTCACCCGTCCCCTAATCCTAACCCGTACGCTGACACTCACCCGCGCCCTCACACGTACGCTCCCCCTAAAGCGTTGTCGTACCCTCACCTGGACCCTAAACCGTCCCCGTCCCCTAACCCTAACCCTAGCCCGAACCCTAACCCTAACCCTTCCCCGAAGCCTGACCCTCACCCGTCCCCTAATCCTAACCCCTACGCTGACACTCACCCGCGCCCTCACACGTACGCTCCCCCTAAAGCGTTGTCGTACCCTCACCTGGACCCTAAACCGTCCCCGTCCCCTAACCCTAACCCTAGCCCGAACCCTAACCCTAACCCTTCCCCGAAGCCTGACCCTCACCCGTCCCCTAATCCTAACCCGTACGCTGACACTCACCCGCGCCCTCTCACGTACGCTCCCCCTAAAGCGTTGTCGTAACCTCACCTGGACCCTAAACCGTCCCCGTCCCCTAACCCTAACCCTAGCCCGAACCCTAACCCTAACCCTTCCCCGAAGCCTGACCCTCACCCGTCCCCTAATCCTAACCCGTACGCTGACACTCACCCGCGCCCTCACACCTACGCTCCCCCTAAAGCGTTGTCGTACCCTCACCTGGACCCTAAACCGTCCCCGTTCCCTAACCCTAACCCTAGCCCGAACCCTAACCCTAACCCTTCCCCGAAGCCTGACCCTCACCCGTCCCCTAATCCTAACCTGTACGCTGAAACTCACCCGCGCCCTCACACGTACGCTCCCCCTAAAGCGTTGTCGTACCCTCACCTGGACCCTAAACCGTCCCCGTCCCCTAACCCTAACCCTAGCCCGAACCCTAACCCTAACCCTTCCCCGAAGCCTGACCCTCACCCGTCCCCTAATCCTAACCCGTACGCTGACACTCACCCGCGCCCTCACACGTACGCTCCCCCTAAAGCGTTGTCGTACCCTCACCTGGACCCCAAACAGTCCCCGTCCCCTAACTCTAACCCTAGCCCGAACCCTAACCCTAACCCTTCCCCGAAGCCTGACCCTCACCCGTCACCTAATCCTAACCCGTACGCTGACACTCACCCGCGCCCTCACACGTACGCTCCCCCTAAAGCGTTGTCGTACCCTCACCTGGACCCCAAACCGTCCCCGTCCCCTAACCCTAACCCTAGCCCGAACCCTAACCCTAACCCTTCCCCGAAGCCTGACCCTCACCCGTCCCCTAATCTTAACCCGTACGCTGACACTCATCCGCTCCCTCACACGTACGCTCCCCCTAAAGCGTTGTCGTACCCTCACCTGGACCCTAAACCTTCCCCGTCCCCTAAGCCTAACCCTAGCCCGAACCCAAACCCTAACCCTTCCCCGAAGCCTGACCCTCACCCGTCCCCTAATCTTAACCCGTACGCTGACACTCACCCGTGCCCTCACACGTACGCTCCCCCTAAAGCGTTGTCGTACCCTCACCTCGACCCTAAACCGTCCCCGTCCCCTAACCCTAACCCTAGCCCGAACCCTAAACCTAACCCTTTCCCGAAGCCTGACCCTCACCCGTCCCCTAATCCTAACCCGTACGCTGACACTCACCCGCGCCCTCACACGTACGCTCCCCCTAAAGAGTTGTCGTACCCTCACCTGGACCCTAAACCGTCCCCGTCCCCTAACCCTAACCCTAGCCCGAACCCTAACCCTAACCCTTCCCCGAAGCCTGACCCTCAGCCGTCCCCTAATCCTAACCCGTACGCTGACACTCACCCACGCCCTCACACATATGCTCCCCCTAAAGCGTTGCCGTACCCTCACCTGGACCCTAAACCGTCCCCGTCCCCTAACCCTAACCCTAGCCCGAACCCTAACCCTAACCCTTCCCCGAAGCCTGACCCTCAGCCGTCCCCTAATCCTAACCCGTACGCTGACACTCACCCGCACCCTCACACGTACGCTCCCCCTAAAGCGTTGTCGTACCCTCACCTGGACCCTAAACCGTCCCCGTCCCCTAACCCTAACCCTAGCCCGAACCCTAACCCTAACCCTTCCCCGAAGCCTGACCCTCACCCGTCCCCTAATCCTAACCCGTACGCTGACACTCACCCGCGCCCTCACATGTACGCTCCCCCTAAAGCGTTGTCGTACCCTCACCTGGACCCTAAACCGTCCCCGTCCCCTAACCCTAACCCTAGCCCGAACCCTAACCCTAACCCTTCCCCGAAGCCTGACCCTCAGCCGTCCCCTAATCGTAACCCGTACGCTGACACTCACCCGCGCCCTCACACGTACGCTCCCCCTAAAGCGTTCTCGTACCCTCACCTGGACCCTAAACCGTCCCCGTCCCCTAACCCTAACCCTAGCCCGAACCCTAACCCTAACCCTTCCCCGAAGCCTGACCCTCACCCGTCCCCTAATCCTAACCCGTACGCTGACACTCACCCGTGCCCTCACACATACGCTCCCCCTAAAGCGTTGTCGTACCCTCACCTGGACCCTAAACCGTCCCCGTCCCCTAACCCTAACTCTAGCCCGAACCCTAACCCTAACCCTTCCCCGAAGCCTGACCCTCAGCCGTCCCCTAATCCTAACCCGTACGCTGACACTCACCCGCGCCCTCACACGTATGCTCCCCCTAAAGCGTTGTCGTACCCTCACCTGGACCCTAAACCGTCCCCGTCCCCTAACCCTAACCCTAGCCCGAACCCTAACCCTAACCCTTCCCCGAAGCCTGACCCTCAGCCGTCCCCTAATCCTAACCCGTACGCTGACACTCACCCGCGCCCTCACACGTACGCTCCCCCTAAAGCGTTGTCGTACCCTCACCTGGACCCTAAACCGTCCCCGTCCCCTAACCCTAACCCTAGCCCGAACCTTAACCCTAACCCTTCCCCGAAGCCTAACCCTCAGCCGTCCCCTAATCCTAACCCGTACGCTGACACTCACCCGCGCCCTCACACGTACGCTCCCCCTAAAGCGTTGTCGTACCCTCACCTGGACCCTAAACCGTCCCCGTCCCCTAACCCTAACCCTAGCCCGAACCCTAACCCTAACCCTTCCCCGAAGCCTAACCCTCAGCCGTCCCCTAATCCTAACCCGTACGCTGACACTCACCCGTGCCCTCACACGTACGCTCCCCCTAAAGCGTTGTCGTACCCTCACCTGGACCCTAAACCGTCCCCGTCCCCTAACCCTAACCCTAGCCCGAACCCTAACCCTAACCCTTCCCCGAAGCCTGACCCTCACCCGTCCCCTAATCCTAACCCGTACGCTGACACTCACCCGCGCCCTCACACGTACGCTCCCCCTAAAGCGTTGTCGTACCCTCACCTGGACCCTAAACCGTCCCCGTCCCCTAACCCTAACCCTAGCCCGAACCCTAACCCTAACCCTTCCCCGAAGCCTGACCCTCACCCGTCCCCTAATCCTAACCCGTACGCTGACACTAACCCACGCCCTCACACGTACGCTCCCCCTAAAGCGTTGTCGTACCCTCACCTGGACCCTAAACCGTCCCCGTCCCCTAACCCTAACCCTAGCCCGAACCCTAACCCTAACCCTTCCCCGAAGCCTGACCCTCACCCGTCCCCTAATCCTAACCCGTACGCTGACACTAACCCACGCCCTCACACGTATGCTCCCCCTAAAGCGTTGTCGTACCCTCACCTGGACCCTAAACCGTCCCCGTCCCCTAACCCTAACCCTAGCCCGAACCCTAACCCTAACCCTTCCCCGAAGCCTGACCCTCAGCCGTCCCCTAATCCTAACCCGTACGCTGACACTCACCCGCACCCTCACACGTACGCTCCCCCTAAAGCGTTGTCGTACCCTCACCTGGACCCTAAACCGTCCCCGTCCCCTAACCCTAACCCTAGCCCGAACCCTAACCCTAACCCTTCCCCGAAGCCTGACCCTCACCCGTCCCCTAATCCTAACCCGTACGCTGACACTCACCCACGCCCTCACACGTACGCTCCCCCTAAAGCGTTGTCGTACCCTCACCTGGACCCTAAACCGTCCCCGTCCCCTAACCCTAACCCTAGCCCGAACCCTAACCCTAACCCTTCCCCGAAGCCTGACCCTCACCCGTCCCCTAATCCTAACCCGTACGCTGACACTAACCCACGCCCTCACACGTATGCTCCCCCTAAAGCGTTGTCGTACCCTCACCTGGACCCTAAACCGTCCCCGTCCCCTAACCCTAACCCTAGCCCGAACCCTAACCCTAACCCTTCCCCGAAGCCTGACCCTCAGCCGTCCCCTAATCCTAACCCGTACGCTGACACTCACCCGCACCCTCACACGTACGCTCCCCCTAAAGCGTTGTCGTACCCTCACCTGGACCCTAAACCGTCCCCGTCCCCTAACCCTAACCCTAGCCCGAACCCTAACCCTAACCCTTCCCCGAAGCCTGACCCTCACCCGTCCCCTAATCCTAACCCGTACGCTGACACTCACCCACGCCCTCACACGTACGCTCCCCCTAAAGCGTTTTCGTACCCTCACCTGGACCCTAAACCGTCCCCGTCCCCTAACCCTAACCCTAGCCCGAACCCTAACCCTAACCCTTCCCCGAAGCCTGACCCTCAGCCGTCCCCTAATCCTAACCCGTACGCTGACACTCACCCACGCCCTCACACGTACGCTCCCCCTAAAGCGTTGTCGTACCCTCACCTGGACCCTAAACCGTCCCCGTCCCCTAACCCTAACCCTAGCCCGAACCCTAACCCTAACCCTTCCCCGAAGCCTGACCCTCACCCGTCCCCTAATCCTAACCCGTACGCTGACACTCACCCGCGCCCTCACACGTACGCTCCCCCTAAAGCGTTGTCGTACCCTCACCTGGACCCTAAACCGTCCCTGTCCCCTAAGCCTAACCCTAGCCCGAACCCTAACCCTAACCCTTCCCCGAAGCCTGACCCTCACCCGTCCCCTAATCCTAACCCGTACGCTGACACTCACCCGCGCCCTCTCACGTACGCTCCCCCTAAAGCGTTGTCGTACCCTCACCTGGACCCTAAACCGTCCCTGTCCCCTAAGCCTAACCCTAGCCCGAACCCTAACCCTAACCCTTCCCCGAAGCCTGACCCTCACCCGTCCCCTAATCCTAACCCGTACGCTGACACTCACCCGCGCCCTCTCACGTACGCTCCCCCTAAAGCGTTGTCGTACCCTCACCTGGACCCTAAACCGTCCCCGTCCCCTAACCCTAACCCTAGCCCGAACCCTAACCCTAACCCTTCCCCGAAGCCTGACCCTCACCCGTCCCCTAATCCTAACCCATACGCTGACACTCACCCGCGCCCTCACACCTACGCTCCCCCTAAAGCGTTGTCGTACCCTCACCTGGACCCTAAACCTTCCCCGTCCCCTAACCCTAACCCTAGCCCGAACCCTAACCCTAACCCTTCCCCGAAGCCTGACCCTCACCCGTCCCCTAATCCTAACCCGTACGCTGAAACTCACCCGCGCCCTCACACGTACGCTCCCCCTAAAGCGTTGTCGTACCCTCACCTGGACCCTAAACCGTCCCCGTCCCCTAACCCTAACCCTAGCCCGAACCCTAACCCTAACCCTTCCCCGAAGCCTGACCCTCACCCGTCCCCCTAATCCTAACCCGTACGCTGACACTCACCCGCGCCCTCACACGTACGCTCCCCCTAAAGCGTTGTCGTACCCTCACCTGGACCCCAAACCGTCCCCGTCCCCTAACCCTAACCCTAGCCCGAACCCTAACCCTAACCCTTCCCCGAAGCCTGACCCTCACCCGTCCCCTAATCCTAACCCGTACGCTGACACTCACCCACGCCCTCACACATATGCTCCCCCTAAAGCGTTGTCGTACCCTCACCTGGACCCTAAACCGTCCCCGTCCCCTAACCCTAACCCTAGCCCGAACCCTAACCCTAACCCTTCCCCGAAGCCTGACCCTCAGCCGTCCCCTAATCCTAAACCGTACGCTGACACTCACCCGCACCCTCACACGTACGCTCCCCCTAAAGCGTTGTCGTTCCCTCACCTGGACCCTAAACCGTCCCCGTCCCCTAACCCTAACCCTAGCCCGAACCCTAACCCTAACCCTTCCCCGAAGCCTGACCCTCACCCGTCCCCTAATCCTAACCCGTACGCTGACACTCACCCACGCCCTCACACGTATGCTCCCCCTAAAGCGTTGTCGTACCCTCACCTGGACCCTAAGCCGTCCTCGTCCCCTAACCCTAACCCTAGCCCGAACCCTAACCCTAACCCTTACCCGAAGCCTGACCCCCACCCGTCCCCTAATCCTAACCCGTACGCTGACACTCACCTGCGCCCTCACACGTACGCTCCCCCTAAAGCGTTGTCGTACCCTCACCTGGACCCTAAACCGTCCCCGTCCCCTAAGCCTAACCCTAGCCCGAACCCTAACCCTAACACTTCCCCGAAGCCTGACCCTCAGCCGTCCCCTAATCCTAACCCGTACGCTGACACTAACCCACGCCCTCACACGTATGCTCCCCCTAAAGCGTTGTCGTACCCTCACCTGGACCCTAAACCGTCCCCGTCCCCTAACCCTAACCCTAGCCCGAACCCTAACCCTAACCCTTCCCCGAAGCCTGACCCTCAGCCGTCCCCTAATCCTAACCCGTACGCTGACACTCACCCGCACCCTCACACGTACGCTCCCCCTAAAGCGTTGTCGTACCCTCACCTGGACCCTAAACCGTCCCCGTCCCCTAACCCTAACCCTAGCCCGAACCCTAACCCTAACCCTTCCCCGAAGCCTGACCCTCACCCGTCCCCTAATCCTAACCCGTACGCTGACACTCACCCGCGCCCTCACACGTACGCTCCCCCTAAAGCGTTGTCGTACCCTCACCTGGACCCTAAACCGTCCCCGTCCCCTAAGCCTAACCCTAGCCCGAACCCTAACCCTAACCCTTCCCCGAAGCCTGACCCTCACCCGTCCCCTAATCCTAACCCGTACGCTGACACTCACCCACGCCCTCACACGTACGCTCCCCCTAAAGCGTTTTCGTACCCTCACCTGGACCCTAAACCGTCCCCGTCCCCTAACCCTAACCCTAGCCCGAACCCTAACCCTAACCCTTCCCCGAAGCCTGACCCTCAGCCGTCCCCTAATCCTAACCCGTACGCTGACACTCACCGACGCCCTCACACGTACGCTCCCCCTAAAGCGTTGTCGTACCCTCACCTGGACCCTAAACCGTCCCCGTCCCCTAACCCTAACCCTAGCCCGAACCCTAACCCTAACCCTTCCCCGAAGCCTGACCCTCACCCGTCCCCTAATCCTAACCCGTACGCTGAAACTCACCCGCGCCCTCACACGTACGCTCCCCCTAAAGCGTTGTCGTACCCTCACCTGGACCCTAAACCGTCCCCGTCCCCTAACCCTAACCCTAGCCCGAACCCTAACCCTAACCCTTCCCCGAAGCCTGACCCTCACCCGTCCCCTAATCCTAACCCGTACGCTGACACTCACCCGCGCCCTCACACGTACGCTCCCCCTAAAGCGTTGTCGTACCCTCACCTGGACCCCAAACCGTCCCCGTCCCCTAACCCTAACCCTAGCCCGAACCCTAACCCTAACCCTTCCCCGAAGCCTGACCCTCACCCGTCCCCTAATCCTAACCCGTACGCTGACACTCACCCACGCCCTCACACATATGCTCCCCCTAAAGCGTTGTCGTACCCTCACCTGGACCCTAAACCGTCCCCGTCCCCTAACCCTAACCCTAGCCCGAACCCTAACCCTAACCCTTCCCCGAAGCCTGACCCTCAGCCGTCCCCTAATCCTAAACCGTACGCTGACACTCACCCGCACCCTCACACGTACGCTCCCCCTAAAGCGTTGTCGTTCCCTCACCTGGACCCTAAACCGTCCCCGTCCCCTAACCCTAACCCTAGCCCGAACCCTAACCCTAACTCTTCCCCGAAGCCTGACACTCACCCGTCCCCTAATCCTAACCCGTACGCTGACACTCACCCACGCCCTCACACGTATGCTCCCCCTAAAGCGTTGTCGTACCCTCACCTGGACCCTAAGCCGTCCTCGTCCCCTAACCCTAACCCTAGCCCGAACCCTAACCCTAACCCTTACCCGAAGCCTGACCCCCACCCGTCCCCTAATCCTAACCCGTACGCTGACACTCACCCGCGCCCTCACACGTACGCTCCCCCTAAAGCGTTGTCGTACCCTCACCTGGACCCTAAACCGTCCCCGTCCCCTAAGCCTAACCCTAGCCCGAACCCTAACCCTAACACTTCCCCGAAGCCTGACCCTCAGCCGTCCCCTAATCCTAACCCGTACGCTGACACTCACCCGCGCCCTCACACGTACGCTCCCCCTAAAGCATTGTCGTACCCTCACCTGGACCCTAAACCGTCCCCGTCCCCTAACCCTAACCCTAGCCCGAACCCTAACCCTAACCCTTCCCCGAAGCCTGACCCTCACCCGTCCCCTAATCCTAACCCGTACGCTGACACTCACCCGCGCCCTCACATGTACGCTCCCCCTAAAGCGTTGTCGTACCCTCACCTGGACCCTAAACCGTCCCCGTCCCCTAACCCTAACCCTAGCCCGAACCCTAACCCTAACCCTTCCCCGAAGCCTGACCCTCACCCGTCCCCTAATCCTAACCCGTACGCTGACACTAACCCACGCCCTCACACGTACGCTCCCCCTAAAGCGTTGTCGTACCCTCACCTGGACCCTAAACCATCCCCGTCCCCTAACCCTAACCCTAGCCCGAACCCTAACCCTAAACCTTCCCCGAAGCCTGACCCTCAGCCGTCCCCTATTCCTAACCCGTACGCTGACACTCACCCGCGCCCTCACACGTACGCTCCCCCTAAAGCGTTGTCGTACCCTCACCTGGACCCTAAACCGTCCCCGTCCCCTAAACCTAACCCTAGCGCGAACCCTAACCCTAACCCTTCCCCGAAGCCTGACCCTCACCCGTCCCCTAATCCTAACCCGTACGCTGACACTCACCCGCGCCCTCACACGTACGCTCCCCCGAAAGCGTTGTCGTACCCTCACCTGGACCCTAAACCGTCCCCGTCCCCTAACCCTAACCCTAGCCCGAACCCTAACCCTAACCCTTCCCCTAAGCCTGACCCTCACCCGTCCCCTAATCCTAACCCGTACGCTGACACTCACCCGCGCCCTCACACGTACGCTCCCCCTAAAGCGTTGTCGTACCCTCACCTGGACCCTAAACCGTCCCCGTCCCCTAACCCTAACCCTAGCCCGAACCCTAACCCTAACCCTTCCCCGAAGCCTGACCCTCACCCGTCCCCTAATCCTAACCCGTACGCTGACACTCACCCGCGCCCTCACACGTACGCTCCCCCTAAAGCGTTGTCGTACCCTCACCTGGACCCTAAACCGTCCCCGTCCCCTAACCCTAACCCTAGCCCGAACCCTAACCCTAACCCTTCCCCGAATCCTGACCCTCACCCGTCCCCTAATCCTAACCCGTACGCTGACACTCACCCACGCCCTCACACGTACGCTCCCCCTAAAGCGTTGTCGTACCCTCACCTGGACCCTAAACCTTCCCCGTCCCCTAAGCCTAACCCTAGCCCGAACCCTAACCCTAAGCCTTCCCCGAAGCCTGACCCTCACCCGTCCCCTAACCCTAACCCGTACGCTGACACTCACCCGCGCCCTCACACGTACGCTCCCCCTAAAGCGTTGTCGTACCCTCACCTGGACCCTAAACCGTCCCCTTCCCCTAACCCTAACCCTAGCCCGAACCCTAACCCTAACCCTTCCCCGAAGCCTAACCCTCACCCGTCCCCTAATCCTAACCCGTACGCTGACACTCACCCGCGCCCTCACACGTACGCTCCCCGTAAAGCGTTGTCGTACCCTCACCTGGACCCTAAGCCGTCCCCATCCCCTAACCCTAACCCTAGCCCGAACCCTAACCCTAACCCTTCCCCGAAGCCTGACCCTCACCCGTCCCCTAATCCTAACCCGTACGCTGACACTCACCCGCGCCCTCACACGTACGCTCCCCCTAAAGCGTTGTCGTACCCTCACCTGGACCCTAAACCGTCCCCGTCCCCTAACCCTAACCCTAGCCCGAACCCTAACCCTAACCCTTCCCCGAAGCCTGACCCTCACCCGTCCCCTAATCCTAACCCGTACGCTGACACTCACCCGCGCCCTCACACGTACGCTCCCCCTAAAGCGTTGTCGTACCCTCACCTGGACCCTAAACCGTCCGCGTCCCCTAACCCTAACTCTAGCCTGAACCCTAACCCTAACCCTTCCCCGAAGCCTGACCCTCACCCGTCCCCTAATCCTAACCCGTACGCTGACACTCACCCGCGCCCTCTCACGTACGCTCCCCCTAAAGCGTTGTCGTACCCTCACCTGGACCCTAAACCGTCCCCGTCCCCTAACCCTAACCCTAGCCCGAACCCTAACCCTAACCCTTCCCCGAAGCCTGACCCTCACCCGTCCCCTAATCCTAACCCGTACGCTGACACTCACCTGCGCCCTCTCACGTACGCTCCCCCTAAAGCGTTGTCGTAACCTCACCTGGACCCTAAACCGTCCCCGTCCCCTAACCCTAACCCTAGCCCGAACCCTAACCCTAACGCTTCCCCGAAGCCTGACCCTCACCCGTCCCCTAATCCTAACCCGTACGCTGACACTCACCCGCGCCCTCTCACGTACGCTCCCCCTAAAGCGTTGTTGTAACCTCACCTGGACCCTAAACCGTCCCCGTCCCCTAACCCTAACCCTAGCCCGAACCCTAACCCTAACCCTTCCCCGAAGCCTGACCCTCACCCGTCCCCTAATCCTAACCCGTACGCTGACACTCACCCGCGCCCTCACACCTACGCTCCCCCTAAAGCGTTGTCGTACCCTCACCTGGACCCTAAACCGTCCCCGTTCCCTAACCCTAACCCTAGCCCGAACCCTAACCCTAACCCTTCCCCGAAGCCTGACCCTCACCCGTCCCCTAATCCTAACCTATACGCTGAAACTCACCCGCGCCCTCACACGTACGCTCCCCCTAAAGCGTTGTCGTACCCTCACCTGGACCCTAAACCGTCCCCGTCCCCTAACCCTAACCCTAGCCCGAACCCTAACCCTAACCCTTCCCCGAAGCCTGACCCTCACCCGTCCCCTAATCCTAACCCGTACGCTGACACTCACCCGCGCCCTCACACGTACGCTCCCCCTAAAGCGTTGTCGTACCCTCACCTGGACCCCAAACCGTCCCCGTCCCCTAACTCTAACCCTAGCCCGAACCCTAACCCTAACCCTTCCCCGAAGCCTGACCCTCACCCGTCACCTAATCCTAACCCGTACGCTGACACTCACCCGCGCCCTCACACGTACGCTCCCCCTAAAGCGTTGTCGTACCCTCACCTGGACCCCAAACCGTCCCCGTCCCCTAACCCTAACCCTAGCCCGAACCCTAACCCTAACCCTTCCCCGAAGCCTGACCCTCACCCGTCCCCTAATCTTAACCCGTACGCTGACACTCATCCGCTCCCTCACACGTACGCTCCCCCTAAAGCGTTGTCGTACCCTCACCTGGACCCTAAACCTTCCCCGTCCCCTAAGCCTAACCCTAGCCCGAACCCAAACCCTAACCCTTCCCCGAAGCCTGACCCTCACCCGTCCCCTAATCTTAACCCGTACGCTGACACTCACCCGTGCCCTCACACGTACGCTCCCCCTAAAGCGTTGTCGTACCCTCACCTCGACCCTAAACCGTCCCCGTCCCCTAACCCTAACCCTAGCCCGAACCCTAAACCTAACCCTTCCCCGAAGCCTGACCCTCACCCGTCCCCTAATCCTAACCCGTACGCTGACACTCACCCGCGCCCTCACACGTACGCTCCCCCTAAAGAGTTGTCGTACCCTCACCTGGACCCTAAACTGTCCCCGTCCCCTAACCCTAACCCTAGCCCGAACCCTAACCCTAACCCTTCCCCGAAGCCTGACCCTCACCCGTCCCCTAATCCTAACCCGTACGCTGACACTCACCCACGCCCTCACACATATGCTCCCCCTAAAGCGTTGTCGTACCCTCACCTGGACCCTAAACCGTCCCCGTCCCCTAACCCTAACCCTAGCCCGAACCCTAACCCTAACCCTTCCCCGAAGCCTGACCCTCAGCCGTCCCCTAATCCTAACCCGTACGCTGACACTCACCCGCACCCTCACACGTACGCTCCCCCTAAAGCGTTGTCGTACCCTCACCTGGACCCTAAACCGTCCCCGTCCCCTAACCCTAACCCTAGCCCGAACCCTAACCCTAACCCTTCCCCGAAGCCTGACCCTCACCCGTCCCCTAATCCTAACCCGTACGCTGACACTCACCCGCGCCCTCTCACGTACGCTCCCCCTAAAGCGTTGTCGTAACCTCACCTGGACCCTAAACCGTCCCCGTCCCCTAACCCTAACCCTAGCCCGAACCCTAACCCTAACCCTTCCCCGAAGCCTGACCCTCACCCGTCCCCTAATCCTAACCCGTACGCTGACACTCACCCGCGCCCTCACACCTACGCTCCCCCTAAAGCGTTGTCGTACCCTCACCTGGACCCTAAACCGTCCCCGTTCCCTAACCCTAACCCTAGCCCGAACCCTAACCCTAACCCTTCCCCGAAGCCTGACCCTCACCCGTCCCCTAATCCTAACCTGTACGCTGAAACTCACCCGCGCCCTCACACGTACGCTCCCCCTAAAGCGTTGTCGTACCCTCACCTGGACCCTAAACCGTCCCCGTCCCCTAACCCTAACCCTAGCCCGAACCCTAAACCTAACCCTTCCCCGAAGCCTGACCCTCACCCGTCCCCTAATCCTAACCCGTACGCTGACACTCACCCGCGCCCTCACACGTACGCTCCCCCTAAAGCGTTGTCGTACCCTCACCTGGACCCCAAACCGTCCCCGTCCCCTAACTCTAACCCTAGCCCGAACCCTAACCCTAACCCTTCCCCGAAGCCTGACCCTCACCCGTCACCTAATCCTAACCCGTACGCTGACACTCACCCGCGCCCTCACACGTACGCTCCCCCTAAAGCGTTGTCGTACCCTCACCTGGACCCCAAACCGTCCCCGTCCCCTAACCCTAACCCTAGCCCGAACCCTAACCCTAACCCTTCCCCGAAGCCTGACCCTCACCCGTCCCCTAATCTTAACCCGTACGCTGACACTCATCCGCTCCCTCACACGTACGCTCCCCCTAAAGCGTTGTCGTACCCTCACCTGGACCCTAAACCTTCCCCGTCCCCTAAGCCTAACCCTAGCCCGAACCCAAACCCTAACCCTTCCCCGAAGCCTGACCCTCACCCGTCCCCTAATCTTAACCCGTACGCTGACACTCACCCGTGCCCTCACACGTACGCTCCCCCTAAAGCGTTGTCGTACCCTCACCTCGACCCTAAACCGTCCCCGTCCCCTAACCCTAACCCTAGCCCGAACCCTAAACCTAACCCTTCCCCGAAGCCTGACCCTCACCCGTCCCCTAATCCTAACCCGTACGCTGACACTCACCCGCGCCCTCACACGTACGCTCCCCCTAAAGAGTTGTCGTACCCTCACCTGGACCCTAAACTGTCCCCGTCCCCTAACCCTAACCCTAGCCCGAACCCTAACCCTAACCCTTCCCCGAAGCCTGACCCTCACCCGTCCCCTAATCCTAACCCGTACGCTGACACTCACCCACGCCCTCACACATATGCTCCCCCTAAAGCGTTGTCGTACCCTCACCTGGACCCTAAACCGTCCCCGTCCCCTAACCCTAACCCTAGCCCGAACCCTAACCCTAACCCTTCCCCGAAGCCTGACCCTCAGCCGTCCCCTAATCCTAACCCGTACGCTGACACTCACCCGCACCCTCACACGTACGCTCCCCCTAAAGCGTTGTCGTACCCTCACCTGGACCCTAAACCGTCCCCGTCCCCTAACCCTAACCCTAGCCCGAACCCTAACCCTAACCCTTCCCCGAAGCCTGACCCTCAGCCGTCCCCTAATCCTAACCCGTACGCTGACACTCACCCGCGCCCTCACATGTACGCTCCCCCTAAAGCGTTGTCGTACCCTCACCTGGACCCTAAACCGTCCCCGTCCCCTAACCCTAACCCTAGCCCGAACCCTAACCCTAACCCTTCCCCGAAGCCTGACCCTCAGCCGTCCCCTAATCGTAACCCGTACGCTGACACTCACCCGCGCCCTCACACGTACGCTCCCCCTAAAGCGTTCTCGTACCCTCACCTGGACCCTAAACCGTCCCCGTCCCCTAACCCTAACCCTAGCCCGAACCCTAACCCTAACACTTCCCCGAAGCCTGACCCTAACCCGTCCCATAATCCTAACCCGTACGCTGACACTCACCCGCGCCCTCACACGTACGCTCCCCCTAAAGCGTTGTCGTACCCTCACCTGGACCCTAAACCGTCCCCGTCCCCTAACCCTAACCCTAGCCCGAACCCTAACCCTAACCCTTCCCCGAAGCCTGACCCTCACCCGTCCCCTAATCCTAACCCGTACGCTGACACTCACCCGTGCCCTCACACGTACGCTCCCCCTAAAGCGTTGTCGTACCCTCACCTGGACCCTAAACCGTCCGCGTCCCCTAACCCTAACTCTAGCCTGAACCCTAACCCTAACCCTTCCCCGAAGCCTGACCCTCACCCGTCCCCTAATCCTAACCCGTACGCTGACACTCACCCGTGCCCTCACACGTACGCTCCCCCTAAAGCGTTGTCGTACCCTCACCTGGACCCTAAACCGTCCCCGTCCCCTAACCCTAACCCTAGCCCGAACCCTAACCCTAACCCTTCCCCGAAGCCTGACGCTCAGCCGTCCCCTAATCCTAACCCGTACGCTGACACTCACCCGCGCCCTCACACGTATGCTCCCCCTAAAGCGTTGTCGTACCCTCACCTGGACCCTAAACCGTCCCCGTCCCCTAACCCTAACCCTAGCCCGAACCCTAACCCTAACCCTTCCCCGAAGCCTGACCCTCACCCGTCCCCTAATCCTAACCCGTACGCTGACACTCACCCGCGCCCTCACACGTACGCTCCCCCTAAAGCGTTGTCGTACCCTCACCTGGACCCTAAACCGTCCCCGTCCCCTAACCCTAACCCTAGCCCGAACCCTAACCCTAACCCTTCCCCGAAGCCTGACCCTCAGCCGTCCCCTAATCCTAACCCGTACGCTGACACTCACCCGCGCCCTCACACGTACGCTCCCCCTAAAGCGTTGTCGTACCCTCACCTGGACCCTAAACCGTCCCCGTCCCCTAACCCTAACCCTAGCCCGAACCCTAACCCTAACCCTTCCCCGAAGCCTGACCCTCAGCCGTCCCCTAATCCTAACCCGTACGCTGACACTAACCCACGCCCTCACACGTACGCTCCCCCTAAAGCGTTGTCGTACCCTCACCTGGACCCTAAACCGTCCCCGTCCCCTAACCCTAACCCTAGCCCGAACCCTAACCCTAACCCTTCCCCGAAGCCTGACCCTCAGCCGTCCCCTAATCCTAACCCGTACGCTGACACTCACCCGCACCCTCACACGTACGCTCCCCCTAAAGCGTTGTCGTACCCTCACCTGGACCCTAAACCGTCCCCGTCCCCTAACCCTAACCCTAGCCCGAACCCTAACCCTAACCCTTCCCCGAAGCCTGACCCTCACCCGTCCCCTAATCCTAACCCGTACGCTGACACTCACCCGCGCCCTCACACGTACGCTCCCCCTAAAGCGTTGTCGTACCCTCACCTGGACCCTAAACCGTCCCCGTCCCCTAAGCCTAACCCTAGCCCGAACCCTAACCCTAACCCTTCCCCGAAGCCTGACCCTCACCCGTCCCCTAATCCTAACCCGTACGCTGACACTCACCCACGCCCTCACACGTACGCTCCCCCTAAAGCGTTTTCGTACCCTCACCTGGACCCTAAACCGTCCCCGTCCCCTAACCCTAACCCTAGCCCGAACCCTAACCCTAACCCTTCCCCGAAGCCTGACCCTCACCCGTCCCCTAATCCTAACCCGTACGCTGACACTCACCCACGCCCTCACACGTACGCTCCCCCTAAAGCGTTGTCGTACCCTCACCTGGACCCTAAACCGTCCCCGTCCCCTAACCCTAACCCTAGCCCGAACCCTAACCCTAACCCTTCCCCGAAGCCTGACCCTCACCCGTCCCCTAATCCTAACCCGTACGCTGACACTCACCCGCGCCCTCACACGTACGCTCCCCCTAAAGCGTTGTCGTACCCTCACCTGGACCCTAAACCGTCCCTGTCCCCTAAGCCTAACCCTAGCCCGAACCCTAACCCTAACCCTTCCCCGAAGCCTGACCCTCACCCGTCCCCTAATCCTAACCCGTACGCTGACACTCACCCGCGCCCTCTCACGTACGCTCCCCCTAAAGCGTTGTCGTACCCTCACCTGGACCCTAAACGGTCCCTGTCCCCTAAGCCTAACCCTAGCCCGAACCCTAACCCTAACCCTTCCCCGAAGCCTGACCCTCACCCGTCCCCTAATCCTAACCCGTACGCTGACACTCACCCGCGCCCTCTCACGTACGCTCCCCCTAAAGCGTTGTCGTACCCTCACCTGGACCCTAAACCGTCCCCGTCCCCTAACCCTAACCCTAGCCCGAACCCTAACCCTAACCCTTCCCCGAAGCCTGACCCTCACCCGTCCCCTAATCCTAACCCGTACGCTGACACTCACCCGCGCCCTCACACCTACGCTCCCCCTAAAGCGTTGTCGTACCCTCACCTGGACCCTAAACCTTCCCCGTCCCCTAACCCTAACCCTAGCCCGAACCCTAACCCTAACCCTTCCCCGAAGCCTGACCCTCACCCGTCCCCTAATCCTAACCCGTACGCTGAAACTCACCCGCGCCCTCACACGTACGCTCCCCCTAAAGCGTTGTCGTACCCTCACCTGGACCCTAAACCGTCCCCGTCCCCTAACCCTAACCCTAGCCCGAACCCTAACCCTAACCCTTCCCCGAAGCCTGACCCTCACCCGTCCCCTAATCCTAACCCGTACGCTGACACTCACCCGCGCCCTCACACGTACGCTCCCCCTAAAGCGTTGTCGTACCCTCACCTGGACCCCAAACCGTCCCCGTCCCCTAACCCTAACCCTAGCCCGAACCCTAACCCTATCCCTTACCCGAAGCCTGACCCTCACCCGTCACCTAATCCTAACCCGTACGCTGACACTCACCCGCGCCCTCACACGTACGCTCCCCCTAAAGCGTTGTCGTACCCTCACCTGGACCCCAAACCGTCCCCGTCCCCTAACCCTAACCCTAGCCCGAACCCTAACCCTAACCCTTCCCCGAAGCCTGACCCTCACCCGTCCCCTAATCTTAACCCGTACGCTGACACTCATCCGCTCCCTCACACGTACGCTCCCCCTAAAGCGTTGTCGTACCCTCACCTGGACCCTAAACCTTCCCCGTCCCCTAAGCCTAACCCTAGCCCGAACCCTAACCCTAACCCTTCCCCGAAGCCTGACCCTCACCCGTCCCCTAATCTTAACCCGTACGCTGACACTCACCCGTGCCCTCACACGTACGCTCCCCCTAAAGCGTTGTCGTACCCTCACCTGGACCCTAAACCGTCCCCGTCCCCTAACCCTAACCCTAGCCCGAACCCTAACCCTAACCCTTCCCCGAAGCCTGACCCTCACCCGTCCCCTAATCCTAACCCGTACGCTGACACTCACCCGCGCCCTCACACGTACGCTCTCCCTAAAGCGTTGTCGTACCCTCACCTGGACCCTAAACCGTCCCCGTCCCCTAACCCTAACCCTAGCCCGAACCCTAACCCTAACCCTTCCCCGAAGCCTGACCCTCACCCGTCCCCTAATCCTAAACCGTACGCTGACACTCACCCGCGCCCTCACACGTACGCTCCCCCTAAAGCGTTGTCGTACCCTCACCTGGACCCTAAACCGTCCCTGTCCCCTAACCCTAACCCTAGCCCGAACCCTAACACTAACCCTTCCCCGAAGCCTGACCCTCACCCGTCCCCTAATCCTAACCCGTACGCTGACACTCACCCGCGCCCTCACATGTACGCTCCCCCTAAAGCGTTGTCGTACCCTCACCTGGACCCTAAACCGTCCCCGTCCCCTAACCCTAACCCTAGCCCGAACCCTAACCCTAACCCTTACCCGAAGCCTGCCCCTCAGCCGTCCCCTAATCCTAACCCGTACGCTGACACTCACCCGCACCCTCACACGTACGCTCCCCCTAAAGCGTTGTCGTACCCTCACCTGGACCCTAAACCGTCCCCGTCCCCTAACCCTAACCCTAGCCCGAACCCTAACCCTAACCCTTCCCCGAAGCCTGACCCTCACCCGTCCCCTAATCCTAACCCGTACGCTGACACTCACCCGCGCCCTCACACGTACGCTCCCCCTAAAGCGTTGTCGTACCCTCACCTGGACCCTAAACCGTCCCCGTCCCCTAACCCTAACCCTAGCCCGAACCCTAACCCTAACCCTTCCCCGAAGCCTGACCCTAACCCGTCCCCTAATCCTAACCCGTACGCTGACACTCACCCGCGCCCTCACACGTACGCTCCCCCTAAAGCGTTGTCGTACCCTCACCTGGACCCTAAACCGTCCCCGTCCCCTAACCCTAACCCTAGCCCGAACCCTAACCCTAACCCTTCCCCGAAGCCTGACCCTCACCCGTCCCCTAATCCTAACCCGTACGCTGACACTCACCCGCGCCCTCACACGTACGCTCCCCCTAAAGCGTTATCGTACCCTCACCTGGACCCTAAACCGTCCCCGTCCCCTAACCCTAACCCTAGCCCGAACCCTAACCCTAAACCTTCCCCGAAGCCTGACCCTCAGCTGTCCCCTAATCCTAACCCGTACGCTGACACTCACCCGCGCCCTCACACGTACGCTCCCCCTAAAGCGTTGTCGTACCCTCACCTGGACCCTAAACCGTCCCCGTCCCCTAACCCTAACCCTAGCCCGAACCCTATCCCTAACCCTTCCCCGAAGCCTGACCCTCACCCGTCCCCTAATCCTAACCCGTACGCTGACACTCACCCGCGCCCTCACACGTACCCTCCCCCTAAAGCGTTGTCGTACCCTCACCTGGACCCTAAACCGTCCCTGTCCCCTAAGCCTAACCCTAGCCCGAACCCTAACCCTAACCCTTCCCCGAAGCCTGACCCTCACCCGTCCCCTAATCCTAACCCATACGCTGACACTCACCCGCGCCCTCTCACGTACGCTCCCCCTAAAGCGTTGTCGTACCCTCACCTGGACCCTAAACCGTCCCTGTCCCCTAAGCCTAACCCTAGCCCGAAGCCTAACCCTAACCCTTCCCCGAAGCCTGACCCTCACCCGTCCCCTAATCCTAACCCGTACGCTGACACTCACCCGCGCCCTCTCACGTACGCTCCCCCTAAAGCGTTGTCATACCCTCACCTGGACCCTAAACCGTCCCCGTCCCCTAACCCTAACCCTAGCCCGAACCCTAACCCTAACCCTTCCCCGAAGCCTGACCCTCACCCGTCCCCTAATCCTAACCCGTACGCTGACACTCACCCACGCCCTCACACATACGCTCCCCCTAAAGCGTTGTCGTACCCTCACCTGGACCCTAAACCGTTCCCGTCCCCTAAGCCTAACCCTAGCCCGAACCCTAACCCTAACACTTCCCCGAAGCCTGACCCTCACCCGTCCCCTAATCCTAACCCGTACGCTGACACTCACCCGCGCCCTCACACGTACGCTCTCCCTAAAGCGTTGTCGTACCCTCACCTGGACCCTAAACCGTCCCCGTCCCCTAACCCTAACCCTAGCGCGAACCCTAACCCTAACCCTTCCCCGAAGCCTGACCCTCAGCCGTCCCCTAATCCTAACCCGTACGCTGACACTCACCCGCGCCCTCACACGTACGCTCCCCCTAAAGCGTTGTCGTACCCTCACCTGGACCCTAAACCGTCCCCGTCCCCTAACCCTAACCCTAGCCCGAACCCTAACCCTAACCCTTCCCCGAAGCCTGACCCTCAGCCGTCCCCTAATCCTAACCCGTACGCTGACACTCACCCGCACCCTCACATGTACGCTCCCCCTAAAGCGTTGTCGTACCCTCACCTGGACCCTAAACCGTCCCCGTCCCCTAACCCTAACCCTAGCCCGAACCCTAACCCTAACCCTTCCCCGAAGCCTGACCCTCACCCGTCCCCTAATCCTAACCCGTACGCTGACACTCACCCACGCCCTCACACGTATGCTCCCCCTAAAGCGTTGTCGTACCCTCACCTGGACCCTAAGCCGTCCTCGTCCCCTAACCCTAACCCTAGCCCGAACCCTAACCCTAACACTTCCCCGAAGCCTGACCCCCAGCCGTCCCCTAATCCTAACCCGTACGCTGACACTCACCCGCGCCCTCACACGTACGCTCCCCCTAAAGCGTTGTCGTACCCTCACCTGGACCCTAAACCGTCCCCGTCCCCTAAGCCTAACCCTAGCCCGAACCCTAACCCTAACCCTTCCCCGAAGCCTGACCCTCAGCCGTCCCCTAATCCTAACCCGTACGCTGACACTCACCCGCGCCCTCACACGTACGCTCCCCCTAAAGCATTGTCGTACCCTCACCTGGACCCTAAACCGTCCCCGTCCCCTAACCCTAACCCTAGCCCGAACCCTAACCCTAACCCTTCCCCGAAGCCTGACCCTCACCCGTCCCCTAATCCTAACCCGTACGCTGACACTCACCCGCGCCCTCACATGTACGCTCCCCCTAAAGCATTATCGTACCCTCACCTGGACCCTAAACCGTCCCCGTCCCCTAACCCTAACCCTAGCCCGAACCCTAACCCTAACCCTTCCCCGAAGCCTGACCCTCACCCGTCCCCTAATCCTAACCCGTACGCTGACACTCACCCACGCCCTCACATGTACGCTCCCCCTAAAGCGTTGTCGTACCCTCACCTGGACCCTAAACCGTCTCCGTCCCCTAACCCTAACCCTACCCGGAACCCTAACCCTAACCCTTCCCCGAAGCCTGACCCTCAGCCGTCCCCTAATCCTAACCCGTACGCTGACACTCACCCGCGCCCTCACACGTACGCTCCCCCTAAAGTGTTGTCGTACCCTCACCTGGACCCTAAACCGTCCCCGTCCCCTAACCCTAACCCTAGCCCGAACCCTAACCCTAACCCTTCCCCGAAGCCTGACCCTCACCCGTCCCCTAATCCTAACCCGTACGCTGACACTAACCCACGCCCTCACACGTACGCTCCCCCTAAAGCGTTGTCGTACCCTCACCTGGACCCTACACCGTCCCCGTCCCCTAACCCTAACCCTAGCCCGAACCCTAACCCTAACCCTTCCCTGAAGCCTGACCCTCACCCGTCCCCTAATCCTAACCCGTACGCTGACAGTCACCCGCGCCCTCACACGTACGCTCCCCCTAAAGCGTTGTCGTACCCTCACCTGGACCCTAAACCGTCCCCGTCCCCTAACCCTAACCCTAGCGCGAACCCTAACCCTAACCCTTCCCCGAAGCCTGACCCTCACCCGTCCCCTAATCCTAACACGTACGCTGACACTCACCCGCGCCCTCACACGTACGCTCCCCCTAAAGCGTTGTCGTACCCTCACCTGGACCCTAAACCGTCCCCATCCCCTAACCCTAACCCTAGCCCGAACCCTAACCCTAACCCTTCCCCGAAGCCTGACCCTCAGCCGTCCCCTAATCCTAACCCGAACGCTGACACTCACCCGCACCCTCACATGTACGCTCCCCCTAAAGCGTTGTCGTACCCTCACCTGGACCCTAAACCGTCCCCGTCCCCTAACCCTAACCCTAGCCCGAACCCTAACCCTAACCCTTCCCCGAAGCCTGACCCTCACCCGTCCCCTAATCCTAACCCGTACGCTGACACTCACCCACGCCCTCACACGTATGCTCCCCCTAAAGCGTTGTCGTACCCTCACCTGGACCCTAAGCCGTCCTCATCCCCTAACCCTAACCCTAGCCCGAACCCTAACCCTAACCCTTCCCCGAAGCCTGACCCCCAGCCGTCCCCTAATCCTAACCCGTACGCTGACACTCACCCGCGCCCTCACACGTACGCTCCCCCTAAAGCGTTGTCGTACCCTCACCTGGACCCTAAACCGTCCCCGTCCCCTAAGCCTAACCCTAGCCCGAACCCTAACCCTAACCCTTCCCCGAAGCCTGACCCTCAGCCGTCCCCTAATCCTAACCCGTACGCTGACACTCACCCGCGCCCTCACACGTACGCTCCCCCTAAAGCATTGTCGTACCCTCACCTGGACCCTAAACCGTCCCCGTCCCCTAACCCTAACCCTAGCCCGAACCCTAACCCTAACCCTTCCCCGAAGCCTGACCCTCACCCGTCCCCTAATCCTAACCCGTACGCTGACACTCACCCGCGCCCTCACATGTACGCTCCCCCTAAAGCATTGTCGTACCCTCACCTGGACCCTAAACCGTCCCCGTCCCCTAACCCTAACCCTAGCCCGAACCCTAACCCTAACCCTTCCCCGAAGCCTGACCCTCACCCGTCCCCTAATCCTAACCCGTACGCTGACACTCACCCACGCCCTCACATGCACGCTCCCCCTAAAGCGTTGTCGTACCCTCACCTGGACCCTAAACCGTCTCCGTCCCCTAACCCTAACCCTACCCGGAACCCTAACCCTAACCCTTCCCCGAAGCCTGACCCTCAGCCGTCCCCTAATCCTAACCCGTACGCTGACACTCACCCGCGCCCTCACACGTACGCTCCCCCTAAAGTGTTGTCGTACCCTCACCTGGACCCTAAACCGTCCCCGTCCCCTAACCCTAACCCTAGCCCGAACCCTAACCCTAACCCTTCCCCAAAGCCTGACCCTCACCCGTCCCCTAATCCTAACCCGTACACTGACACTAACCCACGCCCTCACACGTACGCTCCCCCTAAAGCGTTGTCGTACCCTCACCTGGACCCTAAACCGTCCCCGTCCCCTAACCCTAACCCTAGCCCGAACCCTAACCCTAACCCTTCCCTGAAGCCTGACCCTCACCCGTCCCCTAATCCTAACCCGTACGCTGACAGTCACCCGCGCCCTCACACGTACGCTCCCCCTAAAGCGTTGTCGTACCCTCACCTGGACCCTAAACCGTCCCCGTCCCCTAACCCTAACCCTAGCGCGAACCCTAACCCTAACCCTTCCCCGAAGCCTGACCCTCACCCGTCCCCTAATCCTAACCCGTACGCTGACACTCACCCGCGCCCTCACACGTACGCTCCCCCTAAAGCGTTGTCGTACCCTCACCTGGACCCTAAACCGTCCCCATCCCCTAACCCTAACCCTAGCCCGAACCCTAACCCTAACCCTTCCCCGAAGCCTGACCCTCACCCGTCCCCTAATCCTAACCCGTACGCTGACACTCACCCGCGCCCTCACACATACGCTCCCCCTAAAGCGTTGTCGTACCCTCACCTGGACCCTAAACCGTCCCCGTCCCCTAACCCTAACCCTAGCCCGAACCCTAACCCTAACCCTTCCCCGAAGCCTGACACTCAGCCGTCCCCTAATCCTAACCCGTACGCTGACACTCATCCGCGCCCTCACACTTACGCTCCCCCTAAAGCGTTGTCGTACCCTCACATGGACCCTAAGCCGTCCTCGTCCCCTAACCCTAAACCTAGACCGAACCCTAACCCTAACCCTTCCCCGAAGCCTGACCCTCACCCGTCCCCTAATCTTAACCCGTACGCTGACACTGATCCGCGCCCTCACACGTACGCTCCCCCTAAAGCGTTGTCGTACCCTCACCTGGACCCTAAACCGTCCCCGTCCCCTAAGCCTAACCCTAGCCCGAACCCTAACCCTAACCCTTCGCCGAAGCCTGACCCTCAGCCGTCCCCTAATCCTAACCCGTACGCTGACACTCACCCGCGCCCTCACACGTACGCTCCCCCTAAAGCGTTGTCGTACCTCACCTGGACCTTAAACCGTCCCCGTCCCCTAACCCTAACCCTAGCCCGAACCCTAACCCTAACCCTTCCCCGAAGCCTGACCCTCACCCGTCCCCTAATCCTAACCCGTACGCTGACACTCACCCGCGCCCTCACACGTACGCTCCCCCTAAAGCATTGTCGTACCCTCACCTGGACCGTAAACCGTCCCCGTCCCCTAACCCTAACCCTAGCCCGAACCCTAACCCTAACACTTCCCCGAAGCCTGACCCTCACCCGTCCCCTAATCCTAACCCGTACGCTGACACTCACCCGCGCCCTCACACGTACGCTCCCCCTAAAGCGTTGTCGTACCCTCACCTGGATCGTAAACTGTCCCCGTCCCCTAACCCTAACCCTAGCCCGAACCCTAACCCTAACCCTTCCCCGAAGCCTGACCCTCACACATCCCCTAATCCTAACCCGTACGCTGTCACGCACCCGCGCCCTCACACGTACGCTCCCCCTAAAGCGTTGTCGTACCCTCACCTGGACCCTAAACCGTCCCCGTCCCCTAACCCTAACCCTAGCCCGAACCCTAACCCTAACCCTTCCCCGAAGCCTGACCCTCACCCGTCCCCTAATCCTAACCCGTACGCTGACACTCACCCGCGCCCTCACACGTACGCTCCCCCTAAAGCGTTGTCGTACCCTCACCTTGACCCTAAACCGTCCCCGTCCCCTAACCCTAACCCTAGCCCGAACCCTAACCCTAACCCTTCCCCGAAGCCTGACCCTCACCCGTCCCCTAATCCTAACCCGTACGCTGACACTCACCCGCGCCCTCACACGTACGCTCCCCCTAAAGCGTTGTCGTACCCTCACCTGGACCCTAAACCGTCCCCGTCCCCTAACCCTAACCCTAGCCCGAACCCTAACCCTAACCCTTCCCCGAAGCCTGACCCTCACCCGTCCCCTAATCCTAACCCGTACGCTGACACTCACCCGCGCCCTCACACGTACGCTCCCCCTAAAGCATTGTCGTACCCTCACCTGGACCCTAAACCGTCCCCGTCCCCTAACCCTAACCCTAGCCCGAACCCTAACCCTAACACTTCCCCGAAGCCTGACCCTCACCCGTCCCCTAATCCTAACCCGTACGCTGACACTCAACCGCGCCCTCACACGTACGCTCCCCCTAAAGCGTTGTCGTACCCTCACCTGGACCCTAAACCGTCCCCGTCCCCTAACCCTAACCCTAGACCGAACCCTAACCCTAACCCTTCCCCGAAGCCTGACCCTCACCCGTCCCCTAATCCTAACCCGTACGCTGACACTCACCCGCGCCCTCACACGTATGCTCCCCCTAAAGCGTTGTCGTACCCTCACCTGGACCCTAAACCGTCCCCGTCCCCTAACCCTAACCCTAGCCCGAACCCTAACCCTAACCCTTCCCCGAAGCCTGACCCTCACCCGTCCCCTAATCCTAACCCGTACGCTGACACTCACCCGCGCCCTCATACGTAGGCTCCCCCTAAAGCGTTGTCGTACCCTCACCTGGACCCTAAACCGTCCCCGTCCCCTAACCCTAACCCTAGCCCGAACCCTAAACCTAACCCTTCCCCGAAGCCTGACCCTCACCCGTCCCCTAATCCTAACCCGTACGCTGACACTCACCCACGCCCTCACACGTACGCTCCCCCTAAAGCGTTGTCATACCCTCACCTGGACCCTAAACCGTCCCCGTCCCCTAACCCTAACCCTAGCCCGAACCCTAACCCTAACCCTTCCCCGAAGCCTGACCCCCAGCCGTCCCCTAATCCTAACCCGTACGCTGACACTCACCCGCACCCTCACACGTACGCTCCCCCTAAAGCGTTGTCGTACCCTCACCTGGACCCTAAACCGTCCCCGTCCCCTAACCCTAACCCTAGCCCGAACCTTAACCCTAACACTTCCCCGAAGCCTGACCCTCACCCGTCCCCTAATCCTAACCCGTACGCTGACACTCACCCGCGCCCTCACATGTACGCTCCCCCTAAAGCGTTGTCGTACCCTCACCTGGACCCTAAACCGTCCCCGTCCCCTAACCCTAACCCTAGCCCGAACCCTAACCCTAACCCTTCCCCGAAGCCTGACCCTCACCCGTCCCCTAATCCTAACCCGTACGCTGACACTCACCCGCGCCCTCACACGTACGCTGCCCCTAAAGCGTTGTCGTACCCTCACCTGGACCCTAAACCGTCCCCGTCCCCTAACCCTAACCCTAGCCCGAACCCCAACCCTAACCCTTCCCCGAAGCCTGACCCTCACCCGTCCCCTAATCCTAACCCGTACGCTGACACTCACCCGCGCCCTCATACGTACCCTCCCCCTAAGGCATTGTCGTACCCTCACCTGGACCCTAAACCGTCCCCGTCCCCTAACCCTAACCCTAGCCCGAACCCTAACCCTAACCCTTCCCCGAAGCCTGACACTCAGCCGTCCACTAATCCTAACCCATACGCTGACACTCACCCGCGCCCTCACATGTACGCTCCCCCTAAAGCGTTGTCCTACCCTCACCTGGACCCTAAACCGTCCCCGTCCCCTAACCCTAACCCTAGCCCGAACCCTAACCCTAACCCTTCCCCGAAGCCTGACCCTCACCCGTCCCCTAATCCTAACCCGTACGCTGACACTCACCCGCGCCCTCACACGTACGCTCCCCCTAAAGCGTTGTCGTACCCTCACCTGGACCCTAAACCGTCCCCGTCCCCTAAGCCTAACCCTAGCCCGAACCCTAACCCAACCCTTCCCCGAAGCCTGACCCTCACCCGTCCCCTAATCCTAACCCGTACGCTGACACTCACCCGCGCCCTCACACGTACGCTCCCCCTAAAGCGTTGTCGTACCCTCACCTGGACCCTAAACCGTCCCCGTCCCCTAACCCTAACCCTAGCCCGAACCCTAACCCTAACACTTCCCGGAAGCCTGACCCTCACCCGTCCCCTAATCCTAACCCGTACGCTGACACTCACCCGCGCCCTCACACGTACGCTCCCCCTAAAGCGTTGTCGTACCCTCACCTGGACCCTAAACCGTCCCCGTCCCCTAAGCCTAACCCTAGCCCGAACCATAACCCTAACCCTTCCCCGAAGCCTGACCCTCACCCGTCCCCTAATCCTAACCCGTACGCTGACACTCACCCGCGCCCTCACACGTACGCTCCCCCTAAAGCGTTGTCGTACACTCACCTGGACCCTAAACCGTCCCCGTCCCCTAACCCTAACCCTAGCCCGAACCCTGACCCTAACCCTTCCCCGAAGCCTGACACTCACCCGTCCCCTAATCCTAACCCGTACGCTGACACTCACCCGCGCCCTCACACGTAGCCTCCCCCTAAAGCGTTGTCTTACCCTCACCTGGACCCTAAACCGTCCCCGTCCCCTAACCCTAACCCTAGCCCGAACCCTAACCCTAACACTTCCCCGAAGCCTGACCCTCACCCGTCCCCTAATCCTAACCCGTACGCTGACACTCACCCGCGCCCTAACATGTACGCTCCCCCTAAAGCGTTGTCGTACCCTCACCTGGACCCTAAACCGTCCCCGTCCCCTAACCCTAACCCTAGCCCGAACCCTAAACCTAACCCTTCCCCGAAACCTGACACTCAGCCGTCTCCTAATCCTAACCCGTACGCTGACACTCACCCTCGCCCTCACACGTATGCTCCCCCTAAAGCGTTGTCGTACCCTCACCTGGACCCTAAACCGTCCCCGTCCCCTAACCCTAACCCTAGCCAGAACCCTAACCCTAAACCTTCCCCGAAGCCTGACCCTCAGCCGTCCCCTAATCCTAACCCGTACGCTGACACTCACCCGCGCCCTCACACGTACGCTCCCCCTAAAGCGTTGTCGTACCCTCACCTGGACCCTAAACCGTCCCCGTTCCCTAACCCTAACCCTAGCCCGAACCCTAACCCTAACCCTTCCCCGAAGCCTGACCCTCACCCGTCCCCTAATCCTAACCCGTACTCTGACACTCACCCGCGCCCTCACACGTACGCTCCCCCTAAAGCGTTGTCGTACCCTCACCTGGACCCTAAACCGTCCCTGTCCCCTAAGACTAACCCTAGCCCGAACCCTAACCCTAACCCTTCCCCGAAGCCTGACCCTCACCCGTCCCCTAATCCTAACCCATACGCTGACACTCACCCGCGCCCTCTCACGTACGCTCCCCCTAAAGCGTTGTCGTACCCTCACCTGGACCCTAAACCGTCCCTGTCCCCTAAGACTAACCCTAGCCCGAACCCTAACCCTAACCCTTCCCCGAAGCCTGACCCTCACCCGTCCCCTAATCCTAACCCGTACGCTGACACTCACCCGCGCCCTCACACGTACGCTCCCCCTAAAGCGTTGTCGTACCCTCACCTGGACCCTAAACCGTCCCCATCCCCTAACCCTAACCCTAGCCCGAACCCTAACCCTAACCCTTCCCCGAAGCCTGACCCTCACCCGTCCCCTAATCCTAACCCGTACGCTGACACTCACCCGCGCCCTCACACGTACGCTCCCCCTAAAGCGTTGTCGTACCCTCACCTGGACCCTAAACCGTCCCCGTCCCCTAACCCTAACCCTAGCCCGAACCCTAACCCTAACCCTTCCCCGAAGCCTGACCCTCACCCGTCCCCTAATCCTAACCCGTACGCTGACACTCACCCGCGCCCTCACACGTACGCTCCCCCTAAAGCGTTGTCGTACCCTCACCTGGACCCTAAACCGTCCCCGTCCCCTAAGCCTAACCCTAGCCCGAACCCTAACCCTAACCCTTCCCCAAAGCCTGACACTCAGCCGTCCCCTAATCCTAACCCGTACGCTGACACTCACCCGCGCCCTCACACGTACGCTCCCCCTAAAGCGTTGTCGTACCCTCACCTGGACCCTAAACCGTCCCCGTGCCCTAACCCTAACCCTAGCCCGAACCCTAACCCTAACCCTTCCCCGAAGCCTGACACTCACCCGTCCCCTAATCCTAACCCGTACGCTGACACTCACCCGCGCCCTCACACGTACGTTCCCCCTAAAGCGTTGTCGTACCCTCACCTGGACCCTAAACCGTCCCCGTCCCCTAACCCTAACCCTAGCCCGAACCCTAACCCTAACCCTTCCCCGAAGCCTGACCCTCACCCGTCCCCTAATCCTAACCCGTACGCTGACACTCACCCGCGCCCTCACACGTACGCTCCCCCTAAAGCGTTGTCGTACCCTCACCTGGACCCTAAACCGTCCCCGTCCCCTAACCCTAACCCTAGCCCGAACCCTAACCCTAACACTTCCCCGAAGCCTGACCCTCACCCGTCCCCTAATCCTTACCCGTACGCTGACACTCAACCGCGCCCTCACACGTACGCTCCCCCTAAAGCGTTGTCGTACCCTCACCTGGACCCTAAACCGTCCCCGTCCCCTAACCCTAACCCTAGCCCGAACCCTAACCCTAACCCTTCCCCGAAGCCTGACCCTCACCCGTCCCCTAATCCTAACCCGTACGCTGACACTCACCCGCGCCCTCACACGTATGCTCCCCCTAAAGCGTTGTCGTACCCTCACCTGGACCCTAAGCCGTCCTCGTCCCCTAACCCTAACCCTAGCCCGAACCCTAACCCTAACCCTTCCCCGAAGCCTGACCCCCACCCGTCCCCTAATCCTAACCCATACGCTGACACTCACCCGCGCCCTCACACATACGCTCCCCCTAAAGCGTTGTCGTACCCTCACCCGGACCCTAAACCGTCCCCGTCCCCTAACCCTAACCCTAGCCCGAACCCTAACCCTAACCCTTCCCCGAAGCCTGACCCTCAGCCGTCCCCTAATCCTAACCCGTACGCTGACACTCACCCGCACCCTCACACGTACGCTCCCCCTAAAGCGTTGTCGTACCCTCACCTGGACCCTAAACCGTCCCCGTCCCCTAACCCTAACCCTAGCCCGAACCCTGACCCTAACCCTTCCCCGAAGCCTGACCCTCACCCGTCCCCTCATCCTAACCCGTACGCTGACACTCACCCGCGCCCTCACACGTAGCCTCCCCCTAAAGCGTTGTCTTACCCTCACCTGGACCCTAAACCGTCCCCGTCCCCTAACCCTAACCCTAGCCCGAACCCTAACCCTAACACTTCCCCGAAGCCTGACCCTCACCCGTCCCCTAATCCTAACCCGTACGCTGACACTCACCCGCGCCCTAACATGTACGCTCCCCCTAAAGCGTTGTCGTACCCTCACCTGGACCCTAAACCGTCCTCGTCCCCTAACCCTAACCCTAGCCCGAACCCTAACCCTAACCCTTCCCCGAAGCCTGACCCTCAGCCGTCCCCTAATCCTAACCCGTACGCTGACACTCACCCTCGCCCTCACACGTATGCTCCCCCTAAAGCGTTGTCGTACCCTCACCTGGACCCTAAACCGTCCCCGTCCCCTAACCCTAACCCTAGCCAGAACCCTAACCCTAAACCTTCCCCGAAGCCTGACCCTCAGCCGTCCCCTAATCCTAACCCGTACGCTGACACTCACCCGCGCCCTCACACGTACGCTCCCCCTAAAGCGTTGTCGTACCCTCACCTGGACCCTAAACCGTCCCCGTCCCCTAACCCTAACCCTAGCCCGAACCCTAACCCTAACCCTTCCCCGAAGCCTGACCCTCAGCCGTCCCCTAATCCTAACCCGTACGCTGACACTCACCCGCGCCCTCACACGTACGCTCCCCCTAAAGCGTTGTCGTACCCTCACCTGGACCCTAAACCGTCCCTGTCCCCTAAGACTAACCCTAGCCTGAACCCTAACCCTAACCCTTCCCCGAAGCCTGACCCTCACCCGTCCCCTAATCCTAACACATACGCTGACACTCACCCGCGCCCTCTCACGTACGCTCCCCCTAAAGCGTTGTCGTACCCTCACCTGGACCCTAAACCGTCCCTGTCCCCTAAGCCTAACCCTAGCCCGAACCCTAACCCTAACCCTTCCCTGAAGCCTGACCCTCACCCGTCCCCTAATCCTAACCCGTACGCTGACACTCACCCGCGCCCTCTCACGTACGCTCCCCCTAAAGCGTTGTCGTACCCTCACCTGGACCCTAAACCGTCCCCGTCCCCTAACCCTAACCCTAGCCCGAACCCTAACCCTAACCCTTCCCCGAAGCCTGACCCTCACCCGTCCCCTAATCCTAACCCGTACGCTGACACTCACCCGCGCCCTCACACATACGCTCCCCCTAAAGCGTTGTCGTACCCTCACCTGGACCCTAAACCGTTCCCGTCCCCTAAGCCTAACCCTAGCCCGAACCCTAACCCTAACCCTTCCCCGAAGCCTGACCCTCACCCGTCCCCTAATCCTAACCCGTACGCTGACAGTCACCCGCGCCCTCACACGTACGCTCCCCCTAAAGCGTTGTCGTACCCTCACCTGGACCCTAAACCGTCCCCGTCCCCTAACCCTAACCCTAGCCCGAACCCTAACCCTAACCCTTCCCCGAAGCCTGACCCTCACCCGTCCCCTAATCCTAACCCGTACGCTGACACTCACCCGCGCCCTCACACGTACGCTCCCCCTAAAGCGTTGTCGTACCCTCACCTGGACCCTAAACCGTCCCCGTCCCCTAACCCTAACCCTAGCCCGAACCCTAACCCTAACCCTTCCCCGAAGCCTGACCCTCACCCGTCCCCTAATCCTAACCCGTACGCTGACACTCACCCGCGCCCTCACACGTACGCTCCCCCTAAAGCGTTGTCGTACCCTCACCTGGACCCTAAACCGTCCCCATCCCCTAACCCTAACCCTAGCCCGAACCCTAACCCTAACCCTTCCCCGAAGCCTGACCCTCACCCGTCCCCTAATCCTAACCCGTACGCTGACACTCACCCGCGCCCTCACACGTACGCTCCCCCTAAAGCGTTGTCGTACCCTCACCTGGACCCTAAACCGTCCCCGTCCCCTAACCCTAACCCTAGCCCGAACCCTAACCCTAACCCTTCCCCGAAGCCTGACCCTCACCCGTCCCCTAATCCTAACCCGTACGCTGACACTCACCCGCGCCCTCACACGTACGCTCCCCCTAAAGCGTTGTCGTACCCTCACCTGGACCCTAAACCGTCCCCGTCCCCTAAGCCTAACCCTAGCCCGAACCCTAACCCTAACCCTTCCCCGAAGCCTGACACTGAGCCGTCCCCTAATCCTAACCCGTACGCTGACACTCACCCGCGCCCTCACACGTACGCTCCCCCTAAAGCGTTGTGGTACCCTCACCTGGACCCTAAACCGTCCCCGTCCCCTAACCCTAACCCTAGCCCGAACCCTAACCCTAACCCTTCCCCGAAGCCTGACCCTCACCCGTCCCCTAATCCTAACCCGTACGCTGACACTCACCCGCGCCCTCACACGTATGCTCCCCCTAAAGCGTTGTCGTACCCTCACCTGGACCCTAAGCCGTCCTCGTCCCCTAACCCTAACCCTAGCCCGAACCCTAACCCTAGCCCTTCCCCGAAGCCTGACCCCCACCCGTCCCCTAATCCTAACCCATACGCTGACACTCACCCGCGCCCTCACACATACGCTCCCCCTAAAGCGTTGTCGTACCCTCACCTGGACCCTAAACCGTCCCCGTCCCCTAACCCTAACCCTAGCCTGAACCCTAACCCTAGCCCTTCCCCGAAGCCTGACCCTCACTCGTCCCCTAATCCTAACCCGTACGCTGACACTCACCCACGCCCTCACACGTACGCTCCCCCTAAAGCGTTGTCGTACCCTCACCTGGACCCTAAACCGTCCCCGTCCCCTAACCCTAACCCTAGCCCGAACCCTAACCCTAACCCTTCCCCGAAGCCTGACCCTCACCCATCCCCTAATCCTAACCCGTACGCTGACACTCACCCGCGCCCTCACACGTAGGCTCCCCCTAAAGCGTTGTCGTACCCTCACCTGGACCCTAAACCGTCCCCCGTCCCCTAACCCTAACCCTAGCCCGAACCCTAAACCTAACCCTTCCCCGAAGCCTGACCCTCACCCGTCCCCTAATCCTAACCCGTACGCTGACACTCACCTACGCCCTCACACGTACGCTCCCCCTAAAGCGTTGTCATACCCTCACCTGGAACCTAAACCGTCCCCGTCCCCTAACCCTAACCCTAGCCCGAACCCTAACCCTAACCCTTCACCGAAGCCTGACCCCCAGCCGTCCCCTAATCCTAAACCGTACGCTGACACTCACCCGCACCCTCACACGTACGCTCCCCCTAAAGCGTTGTCGTACCCTCACCTGGACCCTAAACCGTCCCTGTCCCCTAACCCTAACCCTAGCCCGAACCTTAACCCTAACACTTCCCCGAAGCCTGACCCTCACCCGTCCCCTAATCCTAACCAGTACGCTGACACTCACCCGCGCCCTCACACGTACGCTCCCCCTAAAGCGTTGTCGTACCCTCACCTGGACCCTAAACCGTCCCCGTCCCCTAACCCTAACCCTAGCCCGAACCCTAACCCTAACCCTTCCCCGAAGCCTGACACTCACCCGTCCCCTAATCCTAACCCGTACGCTGACACTCACCCGCGCCCTCACACGTACGCTCCCCCTAAAGCGTTGTCGTACCCTCACCTGGACCCTAAACCGTCCCCGTCCCCTAACCCTAACCCTAGCCCGAACCCTAACCCTAACCCTTCCCCGAAGCCTGACCCTCACCCGTCCCCTAATCCTAACCCGTACGCTGACACTCACCCGCGCCCTCACACGTACGCTCCCCCTAAAGCGTTGTCGTACCCTCACCTGGACCCTAAACCGTCCCCGTCCCCTAACCCTAACCCTAGCCCGAACCCTAACCCTAACCCTTCCCCGAAGCCTGACCCTCAGCCGTCCCCTAATCCTAACCCGTACGCTGACACTCACCCGCGCCCTCACATGTACGCTCCCCCTAAAGCGTTGTCCTACCCTCACCTGGACCCTAAACCGTCCCCGTCCCCTAGCCCTAACCCTAGCCCGAACCCTAACCCTAACCCTTCCCCGAAGCCTGACCCTCACCCGTCCCCTAATCCTAACCCATACGCTGACACTCACCCGCGCCCTCACACGTACGCTCCCCCTAAAGCGTTGTCGTACCCTCACCTGGACCCTAAACCGTCCCCGTCCCCTAAGCCTAACCCTAGCCCGAACCCTAACCCAACCCTTCCCCGAAGCCTGACACTCACCCGTCCCCTAATCCTAACCCGTACGCTGACACTCACCCGCGCCCTCACACGTACGCTCCCCCTAAAGCGTTGTCGTACCCTCACCTGGACCCTAAACCGTCCCCGTCCCCTAACCCTAACCCTAGCCCGAACCCTAACCCTAACCCTTCCCGGAAGCCTGACCCTCACCCGTCCCCTAATCCTAACCCGTACGCTGACACTCACCCGCGCCCTCACACGTACGCTCCCCCTAAAGCGTTGTCGTACCCTCACCTGGACCCTAAACCGTCCCCGTCCCCTAAGCCTAACCCTAGCCCGAACCATAACCCTAACCCTTCCCCGAAGCCTGACCCTCACCCGTCCCCTAATCCTAACCCGTACGCTGACACTCACCCGCGCCCTCACACGTACGCTCCCCCTAAAGCGTTGTCGTACCCTCACCTGGACCCTAAACCGTCCCCGTCCCCTAACCCTAACCCTAGCCCGAACCCTGACCCTAACCCTTCCCCGAAGCCTGACACTCACCCGTCCCCTAATCCTAACCCGTACGCTGACACTCACCCGCGCCCTCACACGTAGGCTCCCCCTAAAGCGTTGTCTTACCCTCACCTGGACCCTAAACCGTCCCCGTCCCCTAACCCTAACCCTAGCCCGAACCCTAACCCTAACCCTTCCCCGAAGCCTGACCCTCACCCGTCCCCTAATCCTAACCCGTACGCTGACACTCACCCGCGCCCTAACACGTACGCTCCCCCTAAAGCGTTGTCGTACCCTCACCTGGACCCTAAACCGTCCCCGTCCCCTAACCCTAACCCTAGCCCGAACCCTAACCCTAACCCTTCCCCGAAGCCTGACCCTCAGCCGTCCCCTAATCCTAACCCGTACGCTGACACTCACCCGCGCCCTCACACGTACGCTCCCCCTAAAGCGTTGTCGTACCCTCACCTGGACCCTAAAGCGTCCATGTCCCCTAACCCTTACCCTAGCCCGAACCATAACCCTAACCCTTCCCCGAAGCCTGACCCTCACCCGTCCCCTAATCCTAACCCGTACGCTGACACTCACCCGCGCCCTCACACGTAGGCTCCCCCTAAAGCGTTGTCTTACCCTCACCTGGACCCTAAACCGTCCCCGTCCCCTAACCCTAACCCTAGCCCGAACCCTAACCCTAACCCTTCCCCGAAGCCTGACCCTCACCCGTCCCCTAATCCTAACCCGTACGCTGACACTCACCCGCGCCCTAACACGTACGCTCCCCCTAAAGCGTTGTCGTACCCTCACCTGGACCCTAAACCGTCCCCGTCCCCTAAACCTAACCCTAGCCCGAACCCTAACCCTAACCCTTCCCCGAAGCCTGACCCTCAGCCGTCCCCTAATCCTAACCCGTACGCTGACACTCACCCGCGCCCTCACACATATGCTCCCCCTAAAGCGTTGTCGTACCCTCACCTGGACCCTAAACCGTCCCCGTCCCCTAACCCTAACCCTAGCCAGAACCCTAACCGTAACCCTTCCCCGAAGCCTGACCCTCACCCGTCCCCTAATCCTAACCCGTACGCTGACACTCACCCGCGCCCTCACACGTACGCTCCCCCTAAAGCGTTGTCGTACCCTCACCTGGACCGTAAACCGTCCCCGTCCCCTAACCCTAACCCTAGCCCAAACCCTAACCCTAACCCTTCCCCGAAGCCTGACCCTCACCCGTCCCCTAATCCTAACCCGTACGCTGACACTCACCCGCGCCCTCACACGTACGCTCCCCCTAAAGCGTTGTTGTACCCTCACCTGGACCCTAAACCGTCCCCGTCCCCTAACCCTAACCCTAGCCCGAACCCTAACCCTAACCCTTCCCCGAAGCCTGACCCTCACCCGTCCCCTGATCCTAACACGTACGCTGACACTCACCCGCGCCCTCACACGTACGCTCCCCCTAAAGCGTTGTCGTACCCTCACCTGGACCCTAAACCGTCCCCGTCCCCTAAGCCTAACCCTAGCCCGAACCCTAACCCTAACCCTTCCCCGAAGCCTGACCCTCACCCGTCCCCTAATCCTAACCCGTACGCTGACACTCACCCGCGCCCTCACACGTACGCTCCCCCTAAAGCGTTGTCGTACCCTCACCTGGACCCTAAACCGTCCCCGTCCCCTAACCCTAACCCTAGCCCGAACCCTAACCCTAACCCTTCCCCGAAGCCTGACCCTCACCCGTCCCCTAATCCTAACCCGTACGCTGACACTCACCCGCGCCCTCACACGTAAGCTCCCCCTAAAGCGTTGTCGTACCCTCACCTGGACCCTAAACCGTCCCCGTCCCCTAACCCTAACCCTAGCCCGAACCCTAACCCTAACCCTTCCCCGAAGCCTGACCCTCACCCGTCCCCTAATCCTAACCCGTACGCTGACACTCACCCGCGCCCTCACACGTACGCTCCCCCTAAAGCGTTGTCGTACCCTCACCTGGACCCTAAACCGTCCCCGTCCCCTAAGCCTAACCCTAGCCCGAACCCTAACCCTAACCCTTCCCCGAAGCCTGACACTGAGCCGTCCCCTAATCCTAACCCGTACGCTGACACTCACCCGCGCCCTCACACGTACGCTCCCCCTAAAGCGTTGTGGTACCCTCACCTGGACCCTAAACCGTCCCCGTCCCCTAACCCTAACCCTAGCCCGAACCCTAACCCTAACCCTTCCCCGAAGCCTGACCCTCACCCGTCCCCTAATCCTAACCCGTACGCTGACACTCACCCGCGCCCTCACACGTACGCTCCCCCTAAAGCGTTGTCGTACCCTCACCTGGACCCTAAACCGTCCCCGTCCCCTAACCCTAACCCTAGCCCGAACCCTAACCCTAACACTTCCCCGAAGCCTGACCCTCACCCGTCCCCTAATCCTTACCCGTACGCTGACACTCAACCGCGCCCTCACACGTACGCTCCCCCTAAAGCGTTGTCGTACCCTCACCTGGACCCTAAACCGTCCCCGTCCCCTAACCCTAACCCTAGCCCGAACCCTAACCCTAACCCTTCCCCGAAGCCTGACCCTCACCCGTCCCCTAATCCTAACCCGTACGCTGACACTCACCCGCGCCCTCACACGTATGCTCCCCCTAAAGCGTTGTCGTACCCTCACCTGGACCCTAAGCCGTCCTCGTCCCCTAACCCTAACCCTAGCCCGAACCCTAACCCTAACCCTTCCCCGAAGCCTGACCCCCACCCGTCCCCTAATCCTAACCCATACGCTGACACTCACCCGCGCCCTCACACATGCGCTCCCCCTAAAGCGTTGTCGTACCCTCACCCGGACCCTAAACCGTCCCCGTCCCCTAACCCTAACCCTAGCCCGAACCCTAACCCTAACCCTTCCCCGAAGCCTGACCCTCAGCCGTCCCCTAATCCTAACCCGTACGCTGACACTCACCCGCACCCTCACACGTACGCTCCCCCTAAAGCGTTGTCGTACCCTCACCTGGACCCTAAACCGTCCCCGTCCCCTAACCCTAACCCTAGCCCGAACCCTAACCCTAACCCTTCCCCGAAGCCTGACCCTCACCCGTCCCCTAATCCTAACCCGTACGCTGACACTCACCCGCGCCCTCACACGTATGCTCCCCCTAAAGCGTTGTCGTACCCTCACCTGGACCCTAAGCCGTCCTCGTCCCCTAACCCTAACCCTAGCCCGAACCCTAACCCTAGCCCTTCCCCGAAGCCTGACCCCCACCCGTCCCCTAATCCTAACCCATACGCTGACACTCACCCGCGCCCTCACACATACGCTCCCCCTAAAGCGTTGTCGTACCCTCACCTGGACCCTAAACCGTCCCCGTCCCCTAACCCTAACCCTAGCCTGAACCCTAACCCTAGCCCTTCCCCGAAGCCTGACCCTCACTCGTCCCCTAATCCTAACCCGTACGCTGACACTCACCCACGCCCTCACACGTACGCTCCCCCTAAAGCGTTGTCGTACCCTCACCTGGACCCTAAACCGTCCCCGTCCCCTAACCCTAACCCTAGCCCGAACCCTAACCCTAACCCTTCCCCGAAGCCTGACCCTCACCCATCCCCTAATCCTAACCCGTACGCTGACACTCACCCGCGCCCTCACACGTAGGCTCCCCCTAAAGCGTTGTCGTACCCTCACCTGGACCCTAAACCGTCCCCGTCCCCTAACCCTAACCCTAGCCCGAACCCTAAACCTAACCCTTCCCCGAAGCCTGACCCTCACCCGTCCCCTAATCCTAACCCGTACGCTGACACTCACCTACGCCCTCACACGTACGCTCCCCCTAAAGCGTTGTCATACCCTCACCTGGAACCTAAACCGTCCCCGTCCCCTAACCCTAACCCTAGCCCGAACCCTAACCCTAACCCTTCCCCGAAGCCTGACCCCCAGCCGTCCCCTAATCCTAAACCGTACGCTGACACTCACCCGCACCCTCACACGTACGCTCCCCCTAAAGCGTTGTCGTACCCTCACCTGGACCCTAAACCGTCCCTGTCCCCTAACCCTAACCCTAGCCCGAACCTTAACCCTAACACTTCCCGAAGCCTGACCCCTCACCCGTCCCCTAATCCTAACAAGTACGCTGACACTCACCCGCGCCCTCACACGTACGCTCCCCCTAAAGCGTTGTCGTACCCTCACCTGGACCCTAAACCGTCCCCGTCCCCTAACCCTAACCCTAGCCCGAACCCTAACCCTAACCCTTCCCCGAAGCCTGACACTCACCCGTCCCCTAATCCTAACCCGTACGCTGACACTCACCCGCGCCCTCACACGTACGCTCCCCCTAAAGCGTTGTCGTACCCTCACCTGGACCCTAAACCGTCCCCGTCCCCTAACCCTAACCCTAGCCCCGAACCCTAACCCTAACCCTTCCCCGAAGCCTGACCCTCACCCGTCCCCTAATCCTAACCCGTACGCTGACACTCACCCGCGCCCTCACACGTACGCTCCCCCTAAAGCGTTGTCGTACCCTCACCTGGACCCTAAACCGTCCCCGTCCCCTAACCCTAACCCTAGCCCGAACCCTAACCCTAACCCTTCCCCGAAGCCTGACCCTCAGCCGTCCCCTAATCCTAACCCGTACGCTGACACTCACCCGCGCCCTCACATGTACGCTCCCCCTAAAGCGTTGTCCTACCCTCACCTGGACCCTAAACCGTCCCCCGTCCCCTAGCCCTAACCCTAGCCCCGAACCCTAACCCTAACCCTTCCCCGAAGCCTGACCCTCACGCCGTCCCCTAATCCTAACCCATACGCTGACACTCACCCGCGCCCTCACACGTACGCTCCCCCTAAAGCGTTGTCGTACCCTCACCTGGACCCTAAACCGTCCCCGTCCCCTAAGCCTAACCCTAGCCCGAACCCTAACCCAACCCTTCCCGAAGCCTGACACTCACCCGTCCCCTAATCCTAACCCGTACGCTGACACTCACCCCGCGCCCTCACACGTACGCTCCCCCTAAAGCGTTGTCGTACCCTCACCTGGACCCTAAACCGTCCCCGTCCCCTAACCCTAACCCTAGCCCGAACCCTAACCCTAACCCTTCCCGGAAGCCTGACCCTCACCCGTCCCCTAATCCTAACCCGTACGCTGACACTCACCCGCGCCCTCACACGTACGCTCCCCCTAAAGCGTTGTCGTACCCTCACCTGGACCCTAAACCGTCCCCGTCCCCTAAGCCTAACCCTAGCCCGAACCATAACCCTAACCCTTCCCCGAAGCCTGACCCTCACCCGTCCCCTAATCCTAACCCGTACGCTGACACTCACCCGCGCCCTCACACGTACGCTCCCCCTAAAGCGTTGTCGTACCCTCACCTGGACCCTAAACCGTCCCCGTCCCCTAACCCTAACCCTAGCCCGAACCCTCTAACCCTTCCCCGAAGCCTGACACTCACCCGTCCCCTAATCCTAACCCGTACGCTGACACTCACCCGCGCCCTCACACGTAGGCTCCCCCTAAAGCGTTGTCTTACCCTCACCTGGACCCTAAACCGTCCCCGTCCCCTAACCCTAACCCTAGCCCGAACCCTAACCCTAACCCTTCCCCGAAGCCTGACCCTCACCCGTCCCCTAATCCTAACCCGTACGCTGACACTCACCCGCGCCCTAACACGTACGCTCCCCCTAAAGCGTTGTCGTACCCTCACCTGGACCCTAAACCGTCCCCGTCCCCTAACCCTAACCCTAGCCCGAACCCTAACCCTAACCCTTCCCCGAAGCCTGACCCTCAGCCGTCCCCTAATCCTAACCCGTACGCTGACACTCACCCGCGCCCTCACACGTACGCTCCCCCTAAAGCGTTGTCGTACCCTCACCTGGACCCTAAAGCGTCCATGTCCCCTAACCCTTACCCTAGCCCGAACCATAACCCTAACCCTTCCCCGAAGCCTGACCCTCACCCGTCCCCTAATCCTAACCCGTACGCTGACACTCACCCGCGCCCTCACACGTAGGCTCCCCCTAAAGCGTTGTCTTACCCTCACCTGGACCCTAAACCGTCCCCGTCCCCTAACCCTAACCCTAGCCCGAACCCTAACCCTAACCCTTCCCCGAAGCCTGACCCTCACCCGTCCCCTAATCCTAACCCGTACGCTGACACTCACCCGCGCCCTAACACGTACGCTCCCCCTAAAGCGTTGTCGTACCCTCACCTGGACCCTAAACCGTCCCCGTCCCCTAAACCTAACCCTAGCCCGAACCCTAACCCTAACCCTTCCCCGAAGCCTGACCCTCAGCCGTCCCCTAATCCTAACCCGTACGCTGACACTCACCCGCGCCCTCACACATATGCTCCCCCTAAAGCGTTGTCGTACCCTCACCTGGACCCTAAACCGTCCCCGTCCCCTAACCCTAACCCTAGCCAGAACCCTAACCGTAACCCTTCCCCGAAGCCTGACCCTCACCCGTCCCCTAATCCTAACCCGTACGCTGACACTCACCCGCGCCCTCACACGTACGCTCCCCCTAAAGCGTTGTCGTACCCTCACCTGGACCGTAAACCGTCCCCGTCCCCTAACCCTAACCCTAGCCCAAACCCTAACCCTAACCCTTCCCCGAAGCCTGACCCTCACCCGTCCCCTAATCCTAACCCGTACGCTGACACTCACCCGCGCCCTCACACGTACGCTCCCCCTAAAGCGTTGTTGTACCCTCACCTGGACCCTAAACCGTCCCCGTCCCCTAACCCTAACCCTAGCCCGAACCCTAACCCTAACCCTTCCCCGAAGCCTGACCCTCACCCGTCCCCTGATCCTAACACGTACGCTGACACTCACCCGCGCCCTCACACGTACGCTCCCCCTAAAGCGTTGTCGTACCCTCACCTGGACCCTAAACCGTCCCCGTCCCCTAAGCCTAACCCTAGCCCGAACCCTAACCCTAACCCTTCCCCGAAGCCTGACCCTCACCCGTCCCCTAATCCTAACCCGTACGCTGACACTCACCCGCGCCCTCACACGTACGCTCCCCCTAAAGCGTTGTCGTACCCTCACCTGGACCCTAAACCGTCCCCGTCCCCTAACCCTAACCCTAGCCCGAACCCTAACCCTAACCCTTCCCCGAAGCCTGACCCTCACCCGTCCCCTAATCCTAACCCGTACGCTGACACTCACCCGCGCCCTCACACGTAAGCTCCCCCTAAAGCGTTGTCGTACCCTCACCTGGACCCTAAACCGTCCCCGTCCCCTAACCCTAACCCTAGCCCGAACCCTAACCCTAACCCTTCCCCGAAGCCTGACCCTCACCCGTCCCCTAATCCTAACCCGTACGCTGACACTCACCCGCGCCCTCACACGTACGCTCCCCCTAAAGCGTTGTCGTACCCTCACCTGGACCCTAAACCGTCCCCGTCCCCTAAGCCTAACCCTAGCCCGAACCCTAACCCTAACCCTTCCCCAAAGCCTGACACTCAGCCGTCCCCTAATCCTAACCCGTACGCTGACACTCACCCGCGCCCTCACACGTACGCTCCCCCTAAAGCGTTGTCGTACCCTCACCTGGACCCTAAACCGTCCCCGTCCCCTAACCCTAACCCTAGCCCGAACCCTAACCCTAACACTTCCCCGAAGCCTGACCCTCACCCGTCCCCTAATCCTAACCCGTACGCTGACACTCACCCGCGCCCTCACACGTACGTTCCCCCTAAAGCGTTGTCGTACCCTCACCTGGACCCTAAACCGTCCCCGTCCCCTAACCCTAACCCTAGCCCGAACCCTAACCCTAACCCTTCCCCGAAGCCTGACCCTCACCCGTCCCCTAATCCTAACCCGTACGCTGACACTCACCCGCGCCCTCACACGTACGCTCCCCCTAAAGCGTTGTCGTACCCTCACCTGGACCCTAAACCGTCCCCGTCCCCTAACCCTAACCCTAACCCGAACCCTAACCCTAACACTTCCCCGAAGCCTGACCCTCACCCGTCCCCTAATCCTTACCCGTACACTGACACTCAACCGCGCCCTCACACGTACGCTCCCCCTAAAGCGTTGTCGTACCCTCACCTGGACCCTAAACCGTCCCCGTCCCCTAACCCTAACCCTAGCCCGAACCCTAACCCTAACCCTTCCCCGAAGCCTGACCCTCACCCGTCCCCTAATCCTAACCCGTACGCTGACACTCACCCGCGCCCTCACACGTACGCTCCCCCTAAAGCGTTGTCGTACCCTCACCTGGACCCTAAACCGTCCCCGTCCCCTAACCCTAACCCTAGCCCGAACCCTAACCCTAACCCTTCCCCGAAGCCTGACCCTCACCCGTCCCCTAATCCTAACCCGTACGCTGACACTCACCCGCGCCCTCATACGTACGCTCCCCCTAAAGCGTTGTCGTACCCTCACCTGGACCCTAAACCGTCCCCGTCCCCTAACCCTAACCCTAGCCCGAACCCTAACCCTAACCCTTCCCCGAAGCCTGACCCTCAGCCGTCCCCTAATCCTAACCCGTACGCTGACACTCACCCGCGCCCTCACATGTACGCTCCCCCTAAAGCGTTGTCCTACCCTCACCTGGACCCTAAACCGTCCCCGTCCCCTAACCCTAACCCTAGCCCGAACACTAACCCTAACCCTTCCCCGAAGCCTGACCCTCACCCGTCCCCTAATCCTAACCCATACGCTGACACTCACCCGCGCCCTCACACGTACGCTCCCCCTAAAGCGTTGTCGTACCCTCACCTGGACCCTAAACCGTCCCCGTCCCCTAAGCCTAACCCTAGCCCGAACCCTAACCCAACCCTTCCCCGAAGCCTGACCCTCACCCGTCCCCTAATCCTAACCCGTACGCTGACACTCACCCGCGCCCTCACACGTACGCTCCCCCTAAAGCGTTGTCGTACCCTCACCTGGACCCTAAACCGTCCCCGTCCCCTAACCCTAACCCTAGCCCGAACCCTAACCCTAACCCTTCCCGGAAGCCTGACCCTCACCCGTCCCCTAATCCTAACCCGTACGCTGACACTCACCCGCGCCCTCACACGTACGCTCCCCCTAAAGCGTTGTCGTACCCTCACCTGGACCCTAAACCGTCCCCGTCCCCTAAGCCTAACCCTAGCCCGAACCATAACCCTAACCCTTCCCCGAAGCCTGACCCTCACCCGTCCCCTAATCCTAACCCGTACGCTGACACTCACCCGCGCCCTCACACGTACGCTCCCCCTAAAGCGTTGTCGTACCCTCACCTGGACCCTAAACCGTCCCCGTACCCTAACCCTTACCCTAGCCCGAACCATAACCCTAACCCTTCCCCGAAGCCTGACCCTCACCCGTCCCCTAATCCTAACCCGTACCCTGACACTCACCCGCGCCCTCACACGTAGGCTCCCCCTAAAGCGTTGTCTTACCCTCACCTGGACCCTAAACCGTCCCCGTCCCCTAACCCTAACCCTAGCCCGAACCCTAACCCTAACCCTTCCCCGAAGCCTGACCCTCACCCGTCCCCTAATCCTAACCCGTACGCTGACACTCACCCGCGCCCTAACACGTACGCTCCCCCTAAAGCGTTGTCGTACCCTCACCTGGACCCTAAACCGTCCCCGTCCCCTAACCCTAACCCTAGCCCGAACCCTAACCCTAACCCTTCCCCGAAGCCTGACCCTCACCCGTCCCCTAATCCTAACCCGTACGCTGAGACTCACCCGCGCCCTCACACGTACGCTCCCCCTAAAGCGTTGTCGTACCCTCACCTGGACCCTAAACCGTCCCCGTCCCCTAACCCTAACCCTAGCCCGAACCCTAACCCTAACCCTTCCCCGAAGCCTGACCCTCACCCGTCCCCTAATCCTAACCCGTACGCTGACACTCACCCGCGCCCTCACACGTACCCTCCCCCTAAAGCGTTGTCGTACCCTCACCTGGACCCTAAACCGTCCCCGTCCCCTAACCCTAACCCTAGCCCGAACCCTAACCCTAACCCTTCCCCGAAGCCTGACCCTCACCCGTCCCCTAATCCTAACCCGTACGCTGACACTCACCCGCGCCCTCACACGTACGCTCCCCCTAAAGCGTTGTCGTACCCTCACCTGGACCCTAAACCGTCCCCGTCCCCTAAGCCTAACCCTAGCCCGAACCCTAACCCTAACCCTTCCCCAAAGCCTGACACTCAGCCGTCCCCTAATCCTAACCCGTACGCTGACACTCACCCGCGCCCTCACACGTACGCTCCCCCTAAAGCGTTGTCGTACCCTCACCTGGAACCTAAACCGTCCCCGTCCCCTAACCCTAACCCTAGCCCGAACCCTAACCCTAACACTTCCCCGAAGCCTGACCCTCACCCGTCCCCTAATCCTAACCCGTACGCTGACACTCACCCGCGCCCTCACACGTACGTTCCCCCTAAAGCGTTGTCGTACCCTCACCTGGACCCTAAACCGTCCCCGTCCCCTAACCCTAACCCTAGCCCGAACCCTAACCCTAACCCTTCCCCGAAGCCTGACCCTCACCCGTCCCCTAATCCTAACCCGTACGCTGACACTCACCCGCGCCCTCACACGTACGCTCCCCCTAAAGCGTTGTCGTTCCCTCACCTGGACCCTAAACCGTCCCCGTCCCCTAACCCTAACCCTAGCCCGAACCCTAACCCTAACACTTCCCCGAAGCCTGACCCTCACCCGTCCCCTAATCCTTACCCGTACGCTGACACTCAACCGCGCCCTCACACGTACGCTCCCCCTAAAGCGTTGTCGTACCCTCACCTGGACCCTAAACCGTCCCCGTCCCCTAACCCTAACCCTAGCCCGAACCCTAACCCTAACCCTTCCCCGAAGCCTGACCCACACCCGTCCCCTAATCCTAACCCGTACGCTGACACTCACCCGCGCCCTCACACGTACGCTCCCCCTAAAGCGTTGTCGTACCCTCACCTGGACCCTAAACCGTCCCCGTCCCCTAACCCTAACCCTAGCCCGAACCCTAACCCTAACCCTTCCCCGAAGCCTGACCCTCACCCGTCCCCTAATCCTAACCCGTACGCTGACACTCACCCGCGCCCTCATACGTACGCTCCCCCTAAAGCGTTGTCGTACCCTCACCTGGACCCTAAACCGTCCCCGTCCCCTAACCCTAACCCTAGACCGAACCCTAACCCTAACCCTTCCCCGAAGCCTGACCCTCAGCCGTCCCCTAATCCTAACCCGTACGCTGACACTCACCCGCGCCCTCACACGTACGCTCCCCCTAAAGCGTTGTCCTACCCTCACCTGGACCCTAAACCGTCCTCGTCCCCTAACCCTAACCCTAGCCCGAACACTAACCCTAACCCTTCCCCGAAGCCTGACCCTCACCCGTCCCCTAATCCTAACCCATACGCTGACACTCACCCGCGCCCTCACACGTACGCTCCCCCTAAAGCGTTGTCGTACCCTCACCTGGACCCTAAACCGTCCCCGTCCCCTAAGCCTAACCCTAGCCCGAACCCTAACCCAACCCTTCCCCGAAGCCTGACCCTCACCCGTCCCCTAATCCTAACCCGTACGCTGACACTCACCCGCGCCCTCACACGTACGCTCCCCCTAAAGCGTTGTCGTACCCTCACCTGGACCCTAAACCGTCCCCGTCCCCTAACCCTAACCCTAGCCCGAACCCTAACCCTAACCCTTCCCGGAAGCCTGACCCTCACCCGTCCCCTAATCCTAACCCGTACGCTGACACTCACCCGCGCCCTCACACGTACGCTCCCCCTAAAGCGTTGTCGTACCCTCACCTGGACCCTAAACCGTCCCCGTCCCCTAAGCCTAACCCTAGCCCGAACCATAACCCTAACCCTTCCCCGAAGCCTGACCCTCACCCGTCCCCTAATCCTAACCCGTACGCTGACACTCACCCGCGCCCTCACACGTACGCTCCCCCTAAAGCGTTGTCGTACCCTCACCTGGACCCTAAACCGTCCCCGTACCCTAACCCTTACCCTAGCCCGAACCATAACCCTAACCCTTCCCCGAAGCCTGACCCTCACCCGTCCCCTAATCCTAACCCGTACCCTGACACTCACCCGCGCCCTCACACGTAGGCTCCCCCTAAAGCGTTGTCTTACCCTCACCTGGACCCTAAACCGTCCCCGTCCCCTAACCCTAACCCTAGCCCGAACCCTAACCCTAACCCTTCCCCGAAGCCTGACCCTCACCCGTCCCCTAATCCTAACCCGTACGCTGACACTCACCCGCGCCCTAACACGTACGCTCCCCCTAAAGCGTTGTCGTACCCTCACCTGGACCCTAAACCGTCCCCGTCCCCTAAGCCTAACCCTAGCCCGAACCCTAACCCTAACCCTTCCCCGAAGCCTGACCCTCACCCGTCCCCTAATCCTAACCCGTACGCTGACACTCACCCGCGCCCTCACACGTACGCTCCCCCTAAAGCGTTGTCGTACCCTCACCTGGACCCTAAACCGTCCCCGTCCCCTAACCCTAACCCTAGCCCGAACCCTAACCCTAACCCTTCCCCGAAGCCTGACCCTCACCCGTCCCCTAATCCTAACCCGTACGCTGACACTCACCCGCGCCCTCACACGTACCCTCCCCCTAAAGCGTTGTCGTACCCTCACCTGGACCCTAAACCGTCCCCGTCCCCTAACCCTAACCCTAGCCCGAACCCTAACCCTAACCCTTCCCCGAAGCCTGACCCTCACCCGTCCCCTAATCCTAACCCGTACGCTGACACTCACCCGCGCCCTCACACGTACGCTCCCCCTAAAGCGTTGTCGTACCCTCACCTGGACCCTAAACCGTCCCCGTCCCCTAACCCTAACCCTAGCCCGAACCCTAACCCTAACCCTTCCCCGAAGCCTGACCCTCAGCCGTCCCCTAATCCTAACCCGTACGCTGACACTCACCCGCGCCCTCACACGTACGCTCCCCCTAAAGCGTTGTCCTACCCTCACCTGGACCCTAAACCGTCCCCGTCCCCTAACCCTAACCCTAGCCCGAACACTAACCCTAACCCTTCCCCGAAGCCTGACCCTCACCCGTCCCCTAATCCTAACCCATACGCTGACACTCACCCGCGCCCTCACACGTACGCTCCCCCTAAAGCGTTGTCGTACCCTCACCTGGACCCTAAACCGTCCCCGTCCCCTAAGCCTAACCCTAGCCCGAACCCTAACCCAACCCTTCCCCGAAGCCTGACCCTCACCCGTCCCCTAATCCTAACCCGTACGCTGACACTCACCCGCGCCCTCACACGTACGCTCCCCCTAAAGCGTTGTCGTACCCTCACCTGGACCCTAAACCGTCCCCGTCCCCTAACCCTAACCCTAGCCCGAACCCTAACCCTAACCCTTCCCGGAAGCCTGACCCTCACCCGTCCCCTAATCCTAACCCGTACGCTGACACTCACCCGCGCCCTCACACGTACGCTCCCCCTAAAGCGTTGTCGTACCCTCACCTGGACCCTAAACCGTCCCCGTCCCCTAACCCTAACCCTAGCCCGAACCCTAACCCTAACCCTTCCCCGAAGCCTGACCCTCACCCGTCCCCTAATCCTAACCCGTACGCTGACACTCACCCGCGCCCTCACACGTACGCTCCCCCTAAAGCGTTGTCGTACCCTCACCTGGACCCTAAACCGTCCCCGTACCCTAACCCTTACCCTAGCCCGAACCATAACCCTAACCCTTCCCCGAAGCCTGACCCTCACCCGTCCCCTAATCCTAACCCGTACCCTGACACTCACCCGCGCCCTCACACGTAGGCTCCCCCTAAAGCGTTGTCTTACCCTCACCTGGACCCTAAACCGTCCCCGTCCCCTAACCCTAACCCTAGCCCGAACCCTAACCCTAACCCTTCCCCGAAGCCTGACCCTCAGCCGTCCCCTAATCCTAACCCGTACGCTGACACTCACCCGCGCCCTCACACGTACGCTCCCCCTAAAGCGTTGTCGTACCCTCACCTGGACCCTAAACCATCCCCGTCCCCTAACCCTAACCTTAGCCCGAACCCTAACCCTAACCCTTCCCCGAAGCCTGACCCTCAGCCGTCCCCTAATCCTAACCCGTACGCTGACACTCACCCGCGCCCTCACACGTACGCTCCCCCTAAAGCGTTGTCGTACCCTCACCTGGACCCTAAACCGTCCCCGTCCCCTAACCCTAACCCTAGCCCGAACCCTAACCCTAACCCTTCCCCGAAGCCTGACCCTCACCCGTCCCCTAATCCTAACCCGTACGCTGACACTCACCCGCGCCCTCACACGTACGCTCCCCCTAAAGCGTTGTCGTACCCTCACCTGGACCCTAAACCGTCCCCGTCCCCTAAGCCTAACCCTAGCCCGAACCCTAACCCTAACCCTTCCCCAAAGCCTGACACTCAGCCGTCCCCTAATCCTAACCCGTACGCTGACACTCACCCGCGCCCTCACACGTACGCTCCCCCTAAAGCGTTGTCGTACCCTCACCTGGACCCTAAACCGTCCCCGTCCCCTAACCCTAACCCTAGCCCGAACCCTAACCCTAACCCTTCCCCGAAGCCTGACCCTCACCCGTCCCCTAATCCTAACCCGTACGCTGACACTCACCCGCGCCCTCACACGTACGCTCCCCCTAAAGCGTTGTCGTACCCTCACCTGGACCCTAAACCGTCCCCGTCCCCTAACCCTAACCCTAGCCCGAACCCTAACCCTAACCCTTCCCCGAAGCCTGACCCTCACCCGTCCCCTAATCCTAACCCATACGCTGACACTCACCCGCGCCCTCACACGTACGCTCCCCCTAAAGCGTTGTCGTACCCTCACCTGGACCCTAAACCGTCCCCGTCCCCTAAGCCTAACCCTAGCCCGAACCCTAACCCAACCCTTCCCCGAAGCCTGACCCTCACCCGTCCCCTAATCCTAACCCGTACGCTGACACTCACCCGCGCCCTCACACGTACGCTCCCCCTAAAGCGTTGTCGTACCCTCACCTGGACCCTAAACCGTCCCCGTCGCCTAACCCTAACCCTAGCCCGAACCCTAACCCTAACCCTTCCCGGAAGCCTGACCCTCACCCGTCCCCTAATCCTAACCCGTACGCTGACACTCACCCGCGCCCTCACACGTACGCTCCCCCTAAAGCGTTGTCGTACCCTCACCTGGACCCTAAACCGTCCCCGTCCCCTAAGCCTAACCCTAGCCCGAACCATAACCCTAACCCTTCCGCGAAGCCTGACCCTCACCCGTCCCCTAATCCTAACCCGTACGCTGACACTCACCCGCGCCCTCACACGTACGCTCCCCCTAAAGCATTGTCGTACCTTCACCTGGACCCTAAACCGTCCCCGTCCCCTAACCCTAACCCTAGCCCGAACCCTGACCCTAACCCTTCCCCGAAGCCTGACACTCACCCGTCCCCTAATCCTAACCCGTACGCTGACACTCACCCGCGCCCTCACACGTAGGCTCCCCCTAAAGCGTTGTCTTACCCTCACCTGGACCCTAAACCGTCCCCGTCCCCTAACCCTAACCCTAGCCCGAACCCTAACCCTAACCCTTCCCCGAAGCCTGACCCTCACCCGTCCCCTAATCCTAACCCGTACGCTGACACTCACCCGCGCCCTAACACGTATGCTCCCCCTAAAGCGTTGTCGTACCCTCACCTGGACCCTAAACCGTCCCCGTCCCCTAACCCTAACCCTAGCCCGAACCCTAACCCTAACCCTTCCCCGAAGCCTGACCCTCAGCCGTCCCCTAATCCTAACCCATACGCTGACACTCACCCGCGCCCTCACACGTATGCTCCCCCTAAAGCGTTGTCGTACCCTCACCTGGACCCTAAACCGTCCCCGTCCCCTAACCCTAACCCTAGCCCGATCCCTAACCCTAACCCTTCCCCGAAGCCTGACCCTCAGCCGTCCCCTAATCCTAACCCGTACGCTGACACTCACCCGCGCCCTCACACGTACGCTCCCCCTAAAGCGTTGTCGTACCCTCACCTGGACCCTAAACCGTCCCCGTCCCCTAACCCTAACCCTAGCCCGAACCCTAACCCTAACCCTTCCCCGAAGCCTGACCCTCACCCGTCCCCTAATCCTAACCCGTACGCTGACACTCACCCGCGCCCTCACACGTACGCTCCCCCTAAAGCGTTGTCGTACCCTCACCTGGACCCTAAAGCGTCCCCGTCCCCTAATCTAACCCTAGCCCGAACGCTAACCCTAACCCTTCCCCGAAGCCTGACCCTCACCCGTCCCCTAATCCTAACACGTACGCTGACACTCACCCGCGCCCTCACACGTACGCTCCCCCTAAAGCGTTGTCGTACCCTCACCTGGACCCTAAACCGTCCCCGTCCCCTAACCCTAACCCTAGCCCGAACCCTAACCCTAACACTTCCCCGAAACCTGACCCTCAGCCGTCCCCTAATCCTAACCCGTACGCTGACACTCACCCGCGCCCTCACACGTACGCTCCCCCTAAAGCGTTGTCGTACCCTCACCTGGACCCTAAACCGTCCCCGTCCCCTAACCCTAACCCTAGCCCGAAACCAAACCCTAACCCTTCCCCGAAGCCTGACCCTCACCCGTCCCATAATCCTAACCCGTACGCTGACACTAACCCGCGCCCTCACACATACGCTCCCCCTAAAGCGTTGTCGTACCCTCACCTGGACCCTAAACCGTCCCCGTCCCCTAACCCTAACCTTAGCCCGAACCCTAACCCTAACCCTTCCCCGAAGCCTGACCCTCAGCCGTCCCCTAATCCTAACCCGTACGCTGACACTCACCCGCGCCCTCACACGTACGCTCCCCCTAAAGCGTTGTCGTACCCTCACCTGGACCCTAAACCGTCCCCGTCCCCTAACCCTAACCCTAGCCCGAACCCTAACCCTAACCCTTCCCTGAAGCCTGACCCTCACCCGTCCCCTAATCCTAACACGTACGCTGACACTCACCCGCGCCCTCACACGTACGCTCCCCCTAAAGCGTTGTCGTACCCTCACCTGGACCCTAAACCGTCCCCGTCCCCTAACCCTAACCCTAGCCGAACCCTAAACCTAACCCTTCCCCGAAGCCTGACCCTCACCCGTCCCCTAATCCTAACCCGTACGCTGACACTCACCCGCGCCCTCACACGTACGCTCCCCCTAAAGCGTTGTTGTACCCTCACCTGGACCCTAAACCGTCCCCGTCCCCTAACCCTAACCCTAGCCCGAACCCTAACCCTAACCCTTCCACGAAGCCTGACCCTCACCCGTCCCCTAATCCTAACCCGTACGCTGACACTCACCCGCGCCCTCACACGTACGCTCCCCCTAAAGCGTTGTCGTACCCTCACCTGGACCCTAAACCGTCCCCGTCCCCTAAGCCTAACCCTAGCCCGAACCCTAACCCTAACCCTTCCCCAAAGCCTGACACTCAGCCGTCCCCTAATCCTAACCCGTACGCTGACACTCACCCGCGCCCTCACACGTACGCTCCCCCTAAAGCGTTGTCGTACCCTCACCTGGACCCTAAACCGTCCCCGTCCCCTAACCCTAACCCTAGCCCGAACCCTAACCCTAACACTTCCCCGAAGCCTGACCCTCACCCGTCCCCTAATCCTAACCCGTACGCTGACACTCACCCGCGCCCTCACACGTACGCTCCCCCTAAAGCGTTGTCGTACCCACACCTGGACCCTAAACCGTCCCCGTCCCCTAAGCCTAACCCTAGCCCGAACCATAACCCTAACCCTTCCGCGAAGCCTGACCCTCACCCGTCCCCTAATCCTAACCCGTACTCTGACACTCACCCGCGCCCTCACACGTACGCTCCCCCTAAAGCATTGTCGTACCTTCACCTGGACCCTAAACCGTCCCCGTCCCCTAACCCTAACCCTAGCCCGAACCCTGACCCTAACCCTTCCCCGAAGCCTGACACTCACCCGTCCCCTAATCCTAACCCGTACGCTGACACTCACCCGCGCCCTCACACGTAGGCTCCCCCTAAAGCGTTGTCTTACCCTCACCTGGACCCTAAACCGTCCCCGTCCCCTAACCCTAACCCTAGCCCGAACCCTAACCCTAACCCTTCCCCGAAGCCTGACCCTCACCCGTCCCCTAATCCTAACCCGTACGCTGACACTCACCCGCGCCCTAACACGTACGCTCCCCCTAAAGCGTTGTCGTACCCTCACCTGGACCCTAAACCGTCCCCGTCCCCTAACCCTAACCCTAGCCCGAACCCTAACCCTAACCCTTCCCCGAAGCCTGACCCTCAGCCGTCCCCTAATCCTAACCCATACGCTGACACTCACCCGCGCCCTCACACGTATGCTCCCCCTAAAGCGTTGTCGTACCCTCACCTGGACCCTAAACCGTCCCCGTCCCCTAACCCTAACCCTAGCCCGAACCCTAACCCTAACCCTTCCCCGAAGCCTGACCCTCACCCGTCCCCTAATCCTAACCCGTACGCTGACACTCACCCGCGCCCTCACACGTACGCTCCCCCTAAAGCGTTGTCGTACCCTCACCTGGACCCTAAACCGTCCCCGTCCCCTAACCCTAACCCTAGCCCGAACCCTAACCCTAACCCTTCCCCGAAGCCTTACCCTCACCCGTCCCCTAATCCTAACCCGTACGCTGACACTCACCCGCGCCCTCACACGTACGCTCCCCCTAAAGCGTTGTCGTACCCTCACCTGGACCCTAAACCGTCCCCATTCCCTAACCCTAACCCTAGCCCGAACCCTAACACTAACCCTTCCCCGAAGCCTGACCCTCACCCGTCCCCTAATCCTAACCCGTACGCTGACACTCACCCACGCCCTCACACGTACGCTCCCCCTAAAGCGTTGTCGTACCCTCACCTGGACCCTAAACCGTCCCCGTCCCCTAACCCTAACCCTAGCCCGAACCCTAACCCTAACACTTCCCCGAAGCCTTACCCTCACCCGTCCCCTAATCCTAACCCGTACGCTGACACTCACCCGCGCCCTCACACGTACGCTCCCCCTAAAGCGTTGTCGTACCCTCACCTGGACCCTAAACCGTCCCCGTCCCCTAACCCTAACCCTAGCCCGAACCCTAACCCTAACCCTTCCCCGAAGCCTGACCCTCACCCGTCCACTAATCCTAACCCGTACGCTGACACTCACCCGCGCCCTCACACGTACGCTCCCCCTAAAGCGTTGTCGTACCCTCACCTGGAACCTAAACCGTCCCCGTCCCCTAACCCTAACCCTAGCCCGAACCCTAACCCTAACCCTTCCCCGAAGCCTGACCCTCACCCGTCCCCTAATCCTAACCCGTACGCTGACACTCACCCGCGCCCTCACACGTACGCTCCCCCTAAAGCGTTGTCGTACCCTCACCTGGACCCTAAACCGTCCCCGTCTCCTAACCCTAACCCTAGCCCGAACCCTAACCCTAACCCTTCCCCGAAGCCCGACCCTCAGCCGTCCCCTAATCCTAACCCGTACGCTGACACTCACCCGCGCCCTCACACGTACGCTCCCCCTAAAGCGTTGTCGTACCCTCACCTGGACCCTAAAGCGTCCCCGTCCCCTAACCCTAACCCTAGCCCGAACCCTAACCCTAACCCTTCCCCGAAGCCTGACCCTCACCCGTCCCCTAATCCTAACCCGTACGCTGACACTCACCCGCGCCCTCACACGTACGCTCCCCCTAAAGCGTTGTCGTACCCTCACCTGGACCCTAAACCGTCCCCGTCCCCTAACCCTAACCCTAGCCCGAACCCTAACCCTAACCCTTCCCCGAAGCCTGACCCTCACCCGTCCCCTAATCCTAACCCGTACGCTGACACTCACCCGCGCCCTCACACGTACGCTCCCCCTAAAGCGTTGTCGTACCCTCACCTGGACCCTAAACCGTCCCCGTCCCCTAACCCTAACCCTAGCCCGAACCCTAACCCTAACCCTTCCCTGAAGCCTGACCCTCACCCGTCCCCTAATCCTAACACGTACGCTGACACTCACCCGCGCCCTCACACGTACGCTTCCCCTAAAGCGTTGTCGTACCCTCACCTGGACCCTAAACCGTCCCCGTCCCCTAACCCTAACCCTAGCCCGAACCCTAACCCTAACCCTTCCCCGAAGCCTGACCCTCAGCCGTCCCCTAAACCTAACCCGTACGCTGACACTCACCCGCACCCTCACACGTACGCTCCCCCTAAAGCGTTGTCGTACCCTCACCTGGACCCTAAACCGTCCCCGTCCCCTAACCCTAACCCTAGCCCGAACCCTAACCCTAACCCTTCCCCGATGCCTGACCCTCACCCGTCCCCTAATCCTAACCCGTACGCTGACACTCACCCGCGCCCTCACACGTATGCTCCCCCTAAAGCGTTGTCGTACCCTCACATGGACCCTAAGCCGTCCTCGTCCCCTAACCCTAACCCTAGCCCGAACCCTAACCCTAACCCTTCCCCGAAGCCTGACCCCCACCCGTCCCCTAATCCTAACCCATACGCTGACACTCACCCGCGCCCTCACACGTACGCTCCCCCTAAAGCGTTGTCGTACCCTCACCTGGACCCTAAACCGTCCCCGTCCCCTAACCCTAACCCTAGCCCGAACCCTAACCCTAGCCCTTCCCCGAAGCCTGACACTCACCCGTCCCCTAATCCTAACCCGTACGCTGACACTCACCCGCGCCCTCACACGTACGCTCCCCCTAAAGCGTTGTCGTACCCTCACCTGGACCCTAAACCGTCCCCGTCCCCTAACCCTAACCCTAGCCCGAACCCTAACCCTAACCCTTCCCCGAAGCCTGACCCTCACCCGTCCCCTAATCCTAACACGTACGCTGACACTCACCCGCGCCCTCACACGTAGGCTCCCCCTAAAGCGTTGTCGTACCCTCACCTGGACCCTAAACCGTCCCCGTCCCCTAACCCTAACCCTAGCCCGAACCCTAAACCTAACCCTTCCCCGAAGCCTGACCCTCACCCGTCCCCTAATCCTAACCCGTACGCTGACACTCACCCACGCCCTCACACGTACGCTCCCCCTAAAGCGTTGTCATACCCTCACCTGGACCCTAAACCGTCCCCGTCCCCTAACCCTAACCCTAGCCCGAACCCTAACCCTAAACCTTCCCCGAAGTCTGACCCCCAGCCGTCCCCTAATCCTAAACCGTACGCTGACACTCACCCGCACCCTCACACGTACGCTCCCCCTAAAGCGTTGTCGTACCCTCACCTGGACCCTAAACCGTCCCCGTCCCCTAACCCTAACCCTAGCCCGAACCTTAACCCTAACACTTCCCCGAAGCCTGACCCTCACCCGTCCCCTAATCCTAACCCGTACGCTGACACTCACCCGCGCCCTCACACGTACGCTCCCCCTAAAGCGTTGTCGTACCCTCACCTGGACCCTAAACCGTCCCCGTCCCCTAACCCTAACCCTAGCCCGAACCCTAACCCTAACCCTTCCCCGAAGCCTGACCCTCACCCGTCCCCTAATCCTAACCCGTACGCTGACACTCACCCGCGCCCTCACACGTACGCTCCCCCTAAAGCGTTGTCCTACCCTCACCTGGACCCTAAACCGTCCCCGTCCCCTAACCCTAACCCTAGCCCGAACCCTAACCCTAACCCTTCCCCGAAGCCTGACCCTCACCCGTCCCCTAATCCTAACCCATACGCTGACACTCACCCGCGCCCTCACACGAACGCTCCCCCTAAAGTGTTGTCGTACCCTCACCTGGACCCTAAACTGTCCCCGTCCCCTAAGCCTAACCCTAGCCCGAATCCTAACCCAACCCTTCCCCGAAGCCTGACACTCACCCGTCCCCTAATCCTAACCCGTACGCTGACACTCACCCGCGCCCTCACACGTACGCTCCCCCTAAAGCGTTGTCGTACCCTCACCTGGACCCTAAACCGTCCCCGTCCCCTAACCCTAACCCTAGCCCGAACCCTAACCCTAAACCTTCCCGGAAGCCTGACCCTCACCCGTCCCCTAATCAGAACCCGTACGCTGACACTCACCCGCGCCCTCACACGTACGCTCCCCCTAAAGCGTTGTCGTACCCTCACCTGGACCCTAAACCGTCCCCGTCCCCTAAGCCTAACCCTAGCCCGAAACATAACCCTAACTCTTCCCCGAAGCCTGACCTTCACCCGTCCCCTAATCCTAACCCGTACGCTGACACTCACCCGCGCCCTCACACGTACGCTCCCCCTAAAGCGTTGTCATACCCTCACCTGGACCCTAAACCGTCCCCGTCCCCTAACCCTAACCCTAGCCCGAACCCTGACCCTTACCCTTCCCCGAAGCCTGACACTCACCCGTCCCCTAATCCTAACCCGTACGCTGACACTCACCCGCGCCCTCACACGTAGGCTCCCCCTAAAGCGTTGTCTTACCCTCACCTGGACCCTAAACCGTCCCCGTCCCCTAACCCTAACCCTAGCCCGAACCCTAACCCTAACCCTTCCCCGAAGCCTGACCCTCACCCGTCCCCTAATCCTAACCCGTACACTGACACTCATCCGCGCCCTCACACGTACGCTCCCCCTAAAGCGTTGTCGTACCCTCACCTGGACCCTAAACCGTCCCCGTCCCCTAACCCTAACCCTAGCCCGAACCCTAACCCTAACCCTTCCCCGAAGCCTGACCCTCACCCGTCCCCTAATCCTAACCCGTACGCTGACACTCACCAGCGCCCTCACACGTACGCTCCCCCTAAAGCGTTGTCGTACCCTCACCTGGACCCTAAAGCGTCCATGTCCCCTAACCCTTACCCTAGCCCGAACCCTAACCCTAACACTTCCCCGAAGCCTGACCCTCACCCGTCCCCTAATCCTAACCCGTACACTGACACTCACCCGCGCCCTCACACGTAGGCTCCCCCTAAAGCGTTGTCTTACCCTCACCTGGACCCTAAACCGTCCCCGTCCCCTAACCCTAACCCTAGCCCGAACCCTAACCCTAACCCTTCCCCGAAGCCTGACCCTCACCCGTCCCCTAATCCTAACCCGTACGCTGACACTCACCCGCGCCCTAACACGTACGCTCCCCCTAAAGCGTTGTCGTACCCTCACCTGGACCCTAAACCGTCCCCGTCCCCTAAACCTAACCCTAGCCCGAACCCTAACCCTAACCCTTCCCCGAAGCCTGACCCTCAGCCGTCCCCTAATCCTAAACCGTACGCTGACACTCACCCGCGCCCTCACACGTATGCTCCCCCTAAAGCGTTGTCGTACCCTCACCTGGACCCTAAACCGTCCCCGTCCCCTAACCCTAACCCTAGCCAGAACCCTAACCCTAACCCTTCCCCGAAGCCTGACCCTCACCCGTCCCCTAATCCTAACCCGTACGCTGACACTCACCCGCGCCCTCACACGTACGCTCCCCCTAAAGCGTTGTCGTACCCTCACCTGGACCGTAAACCGTCCCCGTCCCCTAACCCTAACCCTAGCCCGAACCCTAACCCTAACCCTTCCCCGAAGCCTGACCCTCACCCGTCCCCTAATCCTAACCCGTACGCTGACACTCACCCGCGCCCTCACACGTACGCTCCCCCTAAAGCGTTGTCGTACCCTCACCTGGACCCTAAACCGTCCCCGTCCCCTAACCCTAACCCTAGCCTGAACCCTAACCCTAACCCTTCCCCGAAGCCGGACCCTCACCCGTCCCCTAATCCTAACCCGTACGCTGACACTCACCCGCGCCCTCACACGTACGCTCCCCCTAAAGCGTTGTCGTACCCTCACCTGGACCCTAAACCGTCCCCGTCCCCTAACCCTAACCCTAGCCCGAACCCTAACCCTAACCCTTCCCTGAAGCCTGACCCTCACCCGTCCCCTAATCCTAACCCGTACGCTGACACTCACCCGCGCCCTCACACGTACGCTCCCCCTAAAGCGTTGTCGTACCCTCACCTGGACCCTAAACCGTCCCCGTCCCCTAACCCTAACCCTAGCCCGAACCCTAACCCTAACCCTTCCCCGAAGCCTGACCCTCACCCGTCCCCTAATCCTAACCCGTACGCTGACACTCACCCGCGCCCTCACACGTACGCTCCCCCTAAAGCGTTGTCGTACCCTCACCTGGACCCTACACCGTCCCCGTCCCCTAACCCTAACCCTAGCCCGAACCCTAACCCTAAACCTTCCCCGAAGCCTGACCCTCAAGCGTCCCCTAATCCTAACCCGTACGCTGACACTCACCCGCGCCCTCACACGTACGCTCCCCCTAAAGCGTTGTCGTACCCTCACCTGGACCCTAAACCGTCCCCGTTCCCTAACCCTAACCCTAGCCCGAACCCTAACCCTAACCCTTCCCCGAAGCCTGACCCTCACCCGTCCCCTAATCCTAACCCGTACGCTGACACTCACCCGCGCCCTCACACGTACGCTCCCCCTAAAGCGTTGTCGTACCTTCACCTGGACCCTAAACCGTCCCCGTCCCCTAACCCTAACCCTAGCCCGAACCCTAACCCTAACCCTTCCCCGAAGCCTTACCCTCACCCGTCCCCTAATCCTAACCCGTACGCTGACACTCACTCGCGCCCTCACACGTACGCTCCCCCTAAAGCGTTGTCGTACCCTCACCTGAACCCTAAACCGTCCCCGTTCCCTAACCCTAACCCTAGCCCGAACCCTAACACTAACCCTTCCCCGAAGGCTGACCCTCACCCGTCCCCTAATCCTAACCCGTACGCTGACACTCACCCACGCCCTCACACGTACGCTCCCCCTAAAGCGTTGTCGTACCCTCACCTGGACCCTAAACCGTCCCCGTCCCCTAACCCTAACCCTAGCCCGAACCCTAACCCTAACACTTCCCCGAAGCCTGACCCTCACCCGTCCCCTAATCCTAACCCGTACGCTGACACTCACCCGCGCCCTCACACGTACGCTCCCCCTAAAGCGTTGTCGTACCCTCACCTGGACCCTAAACCGTCCCCGTCCCCTAACCCTAACCCTAGCCCGAACCCTAACCCTAACCCTTCCCCGAAGCCTGACCCTCACCCGTCCCCTAATCCTAACCCGTACGCTGACACTCACCCGCGCCCTCACACGTACGCTCCCCCTAAAGCGTTGTCGTACCCTCACCTGGACCCTAAACCGTCCCCGTCCCCTAACCCTAACCCTAGCCCGAACCCTAACCCTAACCCTTCCCCGAAGCCTGACCCTCACCCGTCCCCTAATCCTAACCCGTACGCTGACACTCACCCGCGCCCTCACACGTACGCTCCCCCTAAAGCGTTGTCGTACCCTCACCTGGACCCTAAACCGTCCCCGTCCCCTAACCCTAACCCTAGCCCGAACCCTAACCCTAACCCTTCCCCGAAGCCTGACCCTCACCCGTCCCCTAATCCTAACCCGTACGCTGACACTCACCCGCGCCCTCACACGTACGCTCCCCCTAAAGCGTTGTCGTACCCTCACCTGGACCCTAAACCGTCCCCGTCCCCTAAGCCTAACCCTAGCCCGAACCCTAACCCTAACCCTTCCCCGAAGCCCGACCCTCAGCCGTCCCCTAATCCTAACCCGTACGCTGACACTCACCCGCGCCCTCACACGTACGCTCCCCCTAAAGCGTTGTCGTACCCTCACCTGGACCCTAAAGCGTCCCCGTCCCCTAACCCTAACCCTAGCCCGAACCCTAACCCTAACCCTTCCCCGAAGCCTGACCCTCACCCGTCCCCTAATCCTAACACGTACGCTGACACTCACCCATGCCCTCACACGTACGCTCCCCCTAAAGCGTTGTCGTACCCTCACCTGGACCCTAAACCGTCCCCGTCCCTTAACCCTATCCCTAGCCCGAACCCTAACCCTAACCCTTCCCCGAAGCCTGACCCTCACCCGTCCCCTAATCCTAACCCGTACGCTGACACTCACCCGCGCCCTCACACGTACACTCCCCCTAAAGCGTTGTCGTACCCTCACCTGGACCCTAAACCGTCCCCGTCCCCTAACCCTAACCCTAGCCCGAACCCAAACCCTAACCCTTCCCCGAAGCCTGACCCTCACCCGTCCCCTAATCCTAACCCGTACGCTGACACTCACCCGCGCCCTCACACGTACGCTCCCCCTAAAGCGTTGTCGTACCCTCATCTGGACCCTAAACCGTCCCCGTCCCCTAACCCTAACCCTAGCCCGAACCCTAACCCTAACCCTTCCCCGAAGCCTGACCCTCACCCGTCCCCTAATCCTAACACGTACGCTGACACTCACCCGCGCCCTCACACGTACGCTCCCCCTAAAGCGTTGTCGTACCTTCACCTGGACCCTAAACCGTCCCCGTCCCCTAACCCTAACCCTAGCCCGAACCCTAACCCTAACCCTTCCCCGAAGCCTGACCCTCACCCGTCCCCTAATCCTAACCCGTACGCTGACACTCACCCGCGCCCTCACACGTACGCTCCCCCTAAAGCGTTGTCGTACCCTCACCTGGACCCTAAACCGTCCCCGTCCCCTAAGCCTAACCCTAGCCCGAACCCTAACCCTAACCCTTCCCCGAAGCCTGACCCTCACCCGTCCCCTAATCCTAACCCGTACGCTGACACTCACCCGCGCCCTCACACGTACGCTCCCACTAAAGCGTTGTCGTACCCTCACCTGGACCCTAAACCGTCCCCGTCCCCTAACCCTAACCCTAGCCCGAACCCTAACCCTAACCCTTCCCCGAAGCCTGACCCTCACCCGTCCCCTAATCCTAACCCGTACGCTGACACTCACCCGCGCCCTCACACGTACGCTCCCCCTAAAGCGTTGTCGTACCCTCACCTGGACCCTAAACCGTCCCCGTCCCCTAACCCTAACCCTAGCCCGAACCCTAACCCTAACCCTTCCCCGAAGCCTGACCCTCACCCGTCCCCTAATCCTAACCCGTACGCTGACACTCACCCGCGCCCTCACACGTACGCTCCCCCTAAAGCGTTGTCGTACCTTCACCTGGACCCTAAACCGTCCCCGTCCCCTAGCCCTAACCCTAGCCCGAACCCTAACCCTAACCCTTCCCCGAAGCCTTACCCTCACCCGTCCCCTAATCCTAACCCGTACGCTGACACTCACCCACGCACTCACACGTACGCTCCCCCTAAAGCGTTGTCGTACCCTCACCTGGACCCTAAACCGTCCCCGTCCCCTAACCCTAACCCTAGCCCGAACCCTAACCCTAACACTTCCCCGAAGCCTGACCCTCAGCCGTCCCCTAATCCTAACCCGTACGCTGACACTCACCCGCGCCCTCACACGTACGCTCCCCCTAAAGCGTTGTCGTACCCTCACCTGGACCCTAAACCGTCCCCGTCCCCTAACCCTAACCCTAGCCCGAACCCTAACCCTAACCCTTCCCCGAAGCCTGACCCTCAGCCGTCCCCTAATCCTAACCCGTACGCTGACACTCACCCGCGCCCTCACACGTACGCTCCCCCTAAAGCGTTGTCGTACCCTCACCTGGACCCTAAACCGTCCCCGTCCCCTAACCCTAACCCTAGCCCGAACCCTAACCCTAACCCTTCCCTGAAGCCTTACCCTCACCCGTCCCCTAATCCTAACACGTACGCTGACACTCACCCGCGCCCTCACACGTACGCTCCCCCTAAAGCCTTGTCATACCCTCACCTGGACCCTAAACCGTCCCCGTCCCATAAGCCTAACCCTAGCCCGAACCCTAACCCTAACTCTTCCCCGAAGCCTGACACTCACCCGTCCCCTAATCCTAACCCGTACGCTGACACTCACCCGTACGCTGACACTCACACGTACGCTCCCCCTAAAGCGTTGTCGTACCCTCACCTGGACCCTAAGCCGTCCTCGTCCCCTAACCCTAACCCTAGCCCGAACCCTAACCCTAACCCTTCCCCGAAGCCTGACCCTCACCCGTCCCCTAATCCTAACCCATACGCTGACACTCACCCGCGCCTTCACACGTATGCTCCCCCTAAAGCGTTGTCGTACCCTCACCTGGACCCTAAACCGTCCTCGTCCCCTAACCCTAACCCTAGCCCGAACCCTAACCCTAACCCTTCCCCGAAGCCTGACCCTCACCCATCCCCTAATCCTAACCCGTACGCTGACACTCACCCGCGCCCTCACACGTACGCTCCCCCTAAAGCGTTGTCGTACCCTCACCTGGACCCTAAAGCGTCCCCGTCCCCTAACCCTAACCCTAGCCCGAACCCTAACCCTAACCCTTCCCCGAAGCCTGACCCTCAGCCGTCCCCTAATCCTAACCCGTACGCTGACACTCACCCACGCCCTCACACGTACGCTCCCCCTAAAGCGTTGTCGTACCCTCACCTGGACCCTAAACCGTCCCCGTCCCCTAACCCTAACCCTAGCCCGAACCCTAACCCTAACCCTTCCCCGAAGCCTGACCCTCACCCGTCCCCTAATCCTAACACGTACGCTGACACTCACCCGCGCCCTCACACGTAGGCTCCACCTAAAGCGTTGTCTTACCCTCACCTGGACCCTAAACCGTCCCCGTCCCCTAACCCTAACCCTAGCCCGAACCCTAACCCTAACCCTTCCCCAAAGCCTGACACTCAGCCGTCCCCTAATCCTAACCCGTACGCTGACACTCACCCACGCCCTCACACGTACGCTCCCCCTAAAGCGTTGTCGTACCCTCACCTGGACCCTAAACCGTCCCCGTCCCCTAACCGTAACCCTAGCCCGAACCCTAACCCTAACACTTCCCCGAAGCCTGACCCTCAGCCATCCCCTAATCCTAACCCGTACGCTGACACTCACCCGCGCCCTCACACGTATGCTCCCCCTAAAGCGTTGTCGTACCCTCACCTGGACCCTAAACCGTCCCCGTCCCCTAACCCTAACCCTAGCCCGAACCCTAACCCTTACCCTTCCCCGAAGCCTGACCCTCACCCGTCCCCTAATCTTAACCCGTACGCTGACACTCACCCGCGCCCTCACACGTACGCTCCCCCTGAAGCGTTGTCGTACCCTCACCTGGACCCTAAACCGTCCCCGTCCCCTAACCCTAACCCTAGCCCGAACCCTAACCCTAACCCTTCCCCGAAGCCTGACCCTCACCCGTCCCCTAATCCTAACCCGTACGCTGACACTCACCCGCGCCCTCACACGTACGCTCCCCCTAAAGCGTTGTCGTACCTTCACCTGGACCCTAAACCGTCCCCGTCCCCTAAGCCTAACCCTAGCCCGAACCCTAACCCTAACCCTTACCCGAAGCCCGACCCTCAGCCGTCCCCTAATCCTAACCCGTACGCTGACACTCACCCGCGCCCTCACACGTACGCTCCCCCTAAAGCGTTGTCGTACCCTCACCTGGACCCTAAAGCGTCCCCATCCCCTAACCCTAACCCTAGCCCGAACCCTAACCCTAACCCTTCCCCGAAGCCTGACCCTCACCCGTCCCCTAATCCTAACACGTACGCTGACACTCACCCGTGCCCTCACACGTACGCTCCCCCTAAAGCGTTGTCGTACCCTCACCTGGACCCTAAACCGTCCCCGTCCCCTAACCCTAACCCTAGCCCGAACCCTAACCCTAACCCTTCCCCGAAGCCGGACCCTCACCCGTCCCCTAATCCTAACCCGTACGCTGACACTCACCCGCGCCCTCACACGTACGCTCCCCCTAAAGCGTTGTCGTACCCTCACCTGGACCCTAAACCGTCCCCGTCCCCTAACCCTAACCCTAGCCCGAACCCTAACCCTAACCCTTCCCCGAAGCCTGACCCTCACCCGTCCCCTAATCCTAACCCGTACGCTGACACTCACCCGCGCCCTCACACGTACGCTCCCCCTAAAGCGTTGTCGTACCCTCACCTGGACCCTAAACCGTCCCCGTCCCTTAACCCTAACCCTAGCCCGAACCCTAACCGTAACCCTTCCCCGAAGCCTGACCCTCACCCGTCCCCTAATCCTAACCCGTACGCTGACACTCACCCGCGCCCTCACACGTACGCTCCCCCTAAAGCGTTGTCGTACCCTAACATGGACCCTAAGCTGTCCTCGTCCCCTAACACTAACCCTAGCCCGAACCCTAACCCTAACCCTTCCCCGAAGCCTGACCCTCAGCCGTCCCCTAATACTAACCCGTACGCTGACACTCACCCGCGCCCTCACACGTACGCTCCCCCTAAAGCCTTGTCTCACCCTCACCTGGACCCTAAACCGTCCCCGTCCCCTAACCCTAACCCTAGCCCGAACCCTAACCCTAAGCCTTCCCTGAAGCCTGACCCTCACCCGTCCCCTAATCCTAAACCGTACGCTGACACTCACCCACGCCATCACACGTACGCTCCCCCTAAAGCGTTGTCGTACCCTCACCTGGACCCTAAAGCGTCCCCGTCCCCTAACCCTAACCCTAGCCCGATCCCTAACCCTAACCCTTCCCCGAAGCCTGACCCTCACCAGTCCCCTAATCCTAACACGTACGCTGACACTCACCCGCGCCCTCACACGTACGCTCCCCCTAAAGCGTTGTCGTACCCTCACCTGGACCCTAAACCGTCCCCGTCCCCTAACCCTAACCCTAGCCGAACCCTAACCCTAACCCTTCCCCGAAGCCTGACCCTCACCCGTCCCCTAATCCTAACCCGTACGCTGACACTCACCCGCGCCCTCACACGTACGCTCCCCCTAAAGCGTTGTCGTACCCTCACCTGGACCCTAAACCGTCCCCGTCCCCTAACCCTAACCCTAGCCCGAACCCTAACCCTAACCCTTCCCCGAAGCCTGACCCTCACCCGTCCCCTAATCCTAACCCGTACGCTGACACTCACCCGCGCCCTCACACGTACGCTCCCCCTAAAGCGTTGTCGTACCCTCACCTGGACCCTAAACCGTCCCCGTCCCCTAACCCTAACCCTAGCCCGAACCCTAACCCTAACCCTTCCCCGAAGCCTGACCCTCACCCGTCCCCTAATCCTAACCCGTACGCTGACACTCACCCGCGCCCTCACATGTACGCTCCCCCTAAAGCCTTGTCGTACACTCACCTGGACCCTAAGCCGTCCTCGTCCCCTAACCCTAACCCTAGCCCGAACCGTAACCCTAACCCTTCCCCGAAGCCTGACACTCACCCGTCCCCTAATCCTAACCCGTACGCTGACACTCACCCGCGCCCTCAAACGTACGCTCCCCCTAAAGAGTTTTCGTACCCTCACCTGGACCCTAAACCGTCCCCGTCCCCTAACCCTAACCCTAGCCCGAACCCTAACCCTAACCCTTCCCCGAAGCCTGACCCTCACCCGTCCCCTAATCCTAACCCGTACGCTGACACTCACGCGCGCCCTCACACGTACGCTCCCCCTAAAGCCTTGTCATACCCTCACCTGGACCCTAAACCGTCCCCGTCCCATAAGCCTAACCCTAGCCCGAACCCTAACCCTAACTCTTCCCCGAAGCCTGACACTCACCCGTCCCCTAATCCTAACCCGTACGCTGACACTCACCCGTACGCTGACACTCACACGTACGCTCCCCCTAAAGCGTTGTCGTACCCTCACCTGGACCCTAAGCCGTCCTCGTCCCCTAACCCTAACCCTAGCCCGAACCCTAACCCTAACCCTTCCCCGAAGCCTGACCCTCACCCGTCCCCTAATCCTAACCCATACGCTGACACTCACCCGCGCCTTCACACGTACGCTCCCCCTAAAGCGTTGTCGTACCCTCACCTGGACCCTAAACCGTCCTCGTCCCCTAACCCTAACCCTAGCCCGAACCCTAACCCTAACCCTTCCCCGAAGCCTGACCCTCACCCATCCCCTAATCCTAACCCGTACGCTGACACTCAACCGCGCCCTCACACGTACGCTCCCCCTAAAGCGTTGTCGTACCCTCACCTGGACCCTAAAGCGTCCCCGTCCCCTAACCCTAACCCTAGCCCGAACCCTAACCCTAACCCTTCCCCGAAGCCTGACCCTCACCCGTCCCCTAATCCTAACCCGTACGCTGACACTCACCCACGCCCTCACACGTAGGCTCCCCCTAAAACGTTGTCTTACCCTCACCTGGACCCTAAACCGTCCCCGTCCCCTAACCCTAACCCTAGCCCGAACCCTAACCCTAACCCTTCCCCGAAGCCTGACCCTCACCCGTCCCCTAATCCTAACCCGTACGCTGACACTCACCCGCGCCCTCACACGTACGCTCCCCCTAAAGCGTTGTCGTACCCTCACCTGGACCCTAAACCGTCCCCGTCCCTTAACCCTAACCCTAGCCCGAACCCTAACCCTAACCCTTCCCCGAAGCCTGACACTCACCCGTCCCCTAATCCTAACCCGTACGCTGACACTCAGCCGCGACCTCACACGTAGGCTCCCCCTAAAGCGTTGTCTTACCCTCACCTGGACCCTAAACCGTCCCCGTCCCCTAACCCTAACCCTAGCCCGAACCCTAACCCTTACCCTTCCCCGAAGCCTGACCCTCAGCCGTCCCCTAATCCTAACCCGTACGCTGACACTCACCCACGCCCTCACACGTACGCTCCCCCTAAAGCGTTGTCGTACCCTCACCTGGACCCTAAACCGTCCCCGTCCCCTAACCCTAACCCTAGCCCGAACCCTAACCCTAACCCTTCCCCGAAGCCTGACCCTCACCCGTCCCCTAATCCTAACACGTACGCTGACACTCACCCGCGCCCTCACACGTAGGCTCCCCCTAAAGCGTTGTCTTACCCTCACCTGGACCCTAAACCGTCCCCGTCCCCTAACCCTAACCCTAGCCCGAACCCTAACCCTAACCCTTCCCCGAAGCCTGACCCTCAGCCGTCCCCTAATCCTAACCCGTACGCTGACACTCACCCACGCCCTCACACGTACGCTCCCCCTAAAGCGTTGTCGTACCCTCACCTGGACCCTAAACCGTCCCCGTCCCCTAACCGTAACCCTAGCCCGAACCCTAACCCTAACACTTCCCCGAAGCCTGACCCTCAGCCATCCCCTAATCCTAACCCGTACGCTGACACTCACCCGCGCCCTCACACGTATGCTCCCCCTAAAGCGTTGTCGTACCCTCACCTGGACCCTAAACCGTCCCGGTCCCCTAACCCTAACCCTAGCCCGAACCCTAACCCTTACCCTTCCCCGAAGCCTGACCCTCACCCGTCCCCTAATCTTAACCCGTACGCTGACACTCACCCGCGCCCTCACACGTACGCTCCCCCTGAAGCGTTGTCGTACCCTCACCTGGACCCTAAACCGTCCCCGTCCCCTAACCCTAACCCTAGCCCGAACCCTAACCCTAACCCTCCCCGAAGCCTGACCCTCACCCGTCCCCTAATCCTAACCCGTACGCTGACACTCACCCGCGCCCTCACACGTACGCTCCCCCTAAAGCGTTGTCGTACCTTCACCTGGACCCTAAACCGTCCCCGTCCCCTAAGCCTAACCCTAGCCCGAACCCTAACCCTAAACCTTCCCCGAAGCCGGACCCTCACCCGTCCCCTAATCCTAACCCGTACGCTGACACTCACCCGCGCCCTCACACGTACGCTCCCCCTAAAGCGTTGTCGTACCCTCACCTGGACCCTAAACCGTCCCCGTCCCCTAACCCTAACCCTAGCCCGAACCCTAACCCTAACCCTTCCCCGAAGCCTGACCCTCACCCGTCCCCTAATCCTAACCCGTACGCTGACACTCACCCGCGCCCTCACACGTACGCTCCCCGTAAAGCGTTGTCGTACCCTCACCTGGACCCTAAACCGTCCCCGTCCCCTAACCCTAACCCTAGCCCGAACCCTAACCGTAACCCTTCCCCGAAGCCTGACCCTCACCCGTCCCCTAATCCTAACCCGTACGCTGACACTCACCCGCGCCCTCACACGTACGCTCCCCCTAAAGCGTTGTCGTACCCTAACCTGGACCCTAAGCCGTCCTCGTCCCCTAACACTAACCCTAGCCCGAACCCTAACCCTAACCCTTCCCCGAAGCCTGACCCTCAGCCGTCCCCTAATACTAACCCGTACGCTGACACTCACCCGCGCCCTCACACGTACGCTCCCCCTAAAGCGTTGTCTCACCCTCACCTGGACCCTAAACCGTCCCCGTCCCCTAACCCTAACCCTAGCCCGAACCCTAACCCTAAGCCTTCCCTGAAGCCTGACCCTCACCCGTCCCCTAATCCTAAACCGTACGCTGACACTCACCCACGCCATCACACGTACGCTCCCCCTAAAGCGTTGTCGTACCCTCACCTGGACCCTAAAGCGTCCCCGTCCCCTAACCCTAACCCTAGCCCGAACCCTAACCCTAACCCTTCCCCGAAGCCTGACCCTCAGCCGTCCCCTAATCCTCACCCGTACGCTGACACTCACCCGCGCACTCACACGTACGCTCCCCCTAAAGCGTTGTCGTACCCTCACCTGGACCCTAAACCGTCCCCGTCCCCTAACCCTAACCCTAGACCGATCCCTAACCCTAACCCTTCCCCGAAGCCTGACCCTCACCAGTCCCCTAATCCTAACACGTACGCTGACACTCACCCAAGCCCTCACACGTACGCTCCCCCTAAAGCGTTGTCGTACCCTCACCTGGACCCTAAACCGTCCCCGTCCCCTAACCCTAACCCTAGCCGAACCCTAACCCTAACCCTTCCCCGAAGCCTGACCCTCACCCGTCCCCTAATCCTAACCCGTACGCTGACACTCACCCGCGCCCTCACACGTACGCTCCCCCTAAAGCGTTGTCGTACCCTCACCTGGACCCTAAACCGTCCCCGTCCCCTAACCCTAACCCTAGCCCGAACCCTAACCCTAACCCTTCCCCGAAGCCTGACCCTCACCCGTCCCCTAATCCTAACCCGTACGCTGACACTCACCCGCGCCCTCACACGTACGCTCCCCCTAAAGCGTTGTCGTACCCTCACCTGGACCCTAAACCGTCCCCGTCCCCTAACCCTAACCCTAGCCCGAACCCTAACCCTAACCCTTCCCCGAAGCCTGACCCTCACCCGTCCCCTAATCCTAACCCGTACGCTGACACTCACCCGCGCCCTCACATGTACGCTCCCCCTAAAGCCTTGTCGTACCCTCACCTGGACCCTAAGCCGTCCTCGTCCCCTAACCCTAACCCTAGCCCGAACCCTAACCCTAACCCTTCCCCGAAGCCTGACACTCACCCGTCCCCTAATCCTAACCCGTACGCTGACACTCACCCGCACCCTCAAACGTACGCTCCCCCTAAAGCGTTTTCGTACCCTCACCTGGACCCTAAACCGTCCCCGTCCCCTAACCCTAACCCTAGCCCGAACCCTAACCCTAACCCTTCCCCGAAGCCTGACCCTCACCCGTCCCCTAATCCTAACCCGTACGCTGACACTCACCCACGCCCTCACACGTCGGCTTCCCCTAAAGCGTTGTCTTACCCTCAACTGGACCCTAATCCGTCCCCGTCCCCTAACCCTAACCCTAGCCCGAACCCTAACCCTAACCCTTCCCGGAAGCCTGACCCTCACCCGTCCCCTAATCCTAACACGTACGCTGACACTCACCCGCGCCCTCACACGTACGCTCCCCCTAAAGCGTTGTCGTACCCTCACCTGGACCCTAAACCGTCCCCGTCCCCTAACCCTAACCCTAGCCCGAACCCTAACCCTAACCCATCCCCGAAGCCTGACCCTCAGCCGTCCCCTAATCCTAACCCGTACGCTGACACTCACCCGCGCCCTCACATGTACGCTCCCCCTAAAGCGTTGTCGTACCCTCACCTGGACCCTAAACCGTCCCCGTCCCCTAACCCTAACCCTAGCCCGAACCCTAACCCTAACCCTTCCCCGAAGCCTGACCCTCACCCGTCCCCTAATCCTAACCCGTATGCTGACACTCACCCGCGCCCTCACACGTACGCTCCCCCTAAAGCGTTGTCATACCCTCACCTGGACCCTAAACCGTCCCCGTCCCCTAAGCCTAACCCTAGCCCGAACCCTAACCCTAACTCTTCCCCGAAGCCTGACACTCACCCGTCCCCTAATCCTAACCCGTACGCTGACACTCACCCGTACGCTGACACTCACACGTACGCTCCCCCTAAAGCGTTGTCGTACCCTCACCTGGACCCTAAACCGTCCCCGTCCCCTAACCCTAACCCTAGCCCGAACCCTAACCCTAACCCTTCCCCGAAGCCTGACCCTCACCCGTCCCCTAATCCTAACCCGTACGCTGACACTCACCCGCGCCCTCACACGTACGCTCCCCCTAAAGCGTTGTCGTACCCTCACCTGGACCCTAAACCGTCCCCGTCCCCTAACCCTAACCCTAGCCGAACCCTAACCCTAACCCTTCCCCGAAGCCTGACACTCACCCGTCCCCTAATCCTAACCCGTACGCTGACACTCACCCGCGCCCTCACACGTACGCTCCCCCTAAAGCGTTGTCGTACCCTCACCTGGACCCTAAACCGTCCCCGTCCCCTAACCCTAACCCTAGCCCGAACCCTAACCCTAACCCTTCCCCGAAGCCTGACCCTCACCCGTCCCCTAATCCTAACCCGTACGCTGACACTCACCCGCGCCCTCACACGTACGCTCCCCCTAAAGCGTTGTCGTACCCTCACCTGGACCCTAAACCGTCCCCGTCCCCTAACCCTAACCCTAGCCCGAACCCTAACCCTAACCCTTCCCCGAAGCCTGACCCTCACCCGTCCCCTAATCCTAACCCGTACGCTGACACTCACCCGCGCCCTCACACGTACGCTCCCCCTAAAGCGTTGTCGTACCCTCACCTGGACCCTAAACCGTCCCCGTCCCCTAACCCTAACCCTAGCCCGAACCCTAACCGTAACCCTTCCCCGAAGCCTGACCCTCACCCGTCCCCTAATCCTAACCCGTACGCTGACACTCACCCGCGCCCTCACACGTACGCTCCCCCTAAAGCGTTGTCGTACCCTAACCTGGACCCTAAGCCGTCCTCGTCCCCTAACACTAACCCTAGCCCGAACCCTAACCCTAACCCTTCCCCGAAGCCTGACCCTCAGCCGTCCCCTAATACTAACCCGTACGCTGACACTCACCCGCGCCCTCACACGTACGCTCCCCCTAAAGCGTTGTCTCACCCTCACCTGGACCCTAAACCGTCCCCGTCCCCTAACCCTAACCCTAGCCCGAACCATAACCCTAAGCCTTCCCTGAAGCCTGACCCTCACCCGTCCCCTAATCCTAAACCGTACGCTGACACTCACCCACGCCATCACACGTACGCTCCCCCTAAAGCGTTGTCGTACCCTCACCTGGACCCTAAAGCGTCCCCGTCCCCTAACCCTAACCCTAGCCCGAACCCTAACCCTAACCCTTCCCCGAAGCCTGACCCTCAGCCGTCCCCTAATCCTCACCCGTACGCTGACACTCACCCACGCACTCACACGTACGCTCCCCCTAAAGCGTTGTCGTACCCTCACCTGGACCCTAAACCGTCCCCGTCCCCTAACCCTAACCCTAGCCCGATCCCTAACCCTAACCCTTCCCCGAAGCCTGACCCTCACCAGTCCCCTAATCCTAACACGTACGCTGACACTCACCCGCGCCCTCACACGTACGCTCCCCCTAAAGCGTTGTCGTACCCTCACCTGGACCCTAAACCGTCCCCGTCCCCTAACCCTAACCCTAGCCGAACCCTAACCCTAACCCTTCCCCGAAGCCTGACCCTCACCCGTCCCCTAATCCTAACCCGTACGCTGACACTCACCCGCGCCCTCACACGTACGCTCCCCCTAAAGCGTTGTCATACCCTCACCTGGACCCTAAACCGTCCCCGTCCCCTAACCCTAACCCTAGCCCGAACCCTAACCCTAACCCTTCCCCGAAGCCTGACCCTCAGCCGTCCCCTAATCCTAACCCGTACGCTGACACTCACCCGCGCCCTCACATGTACGCTCCCCCTAAAGCGTTGTCGTACCCTCACCTGGACCCTAAACCGTCCCCGTCCCCTAACCCTAACCCTAGCCCGAACCCTAACCCTAACCCTTCCCCGAAGCCTGACCCTCACCCGTCCCCTAATCCTAACCCGTACGCTGACACTCACCCGCGCCCTCACACGTACGCTCCCCCTAAAGCGTTGTCGTACCCTCACCTGGACCCTAAAGCGTCCCCGTCCCCTAATCCTAACCCTAGCCCGAACCCTAACCCTAACCCTTCCCCGAAGCCTGACCCTCACCCGTCCCCTAATCCTAACCCGTACGCTGACACTCACCCACGCCCTCACACGTACCCTCCCCCTAAAGCGTTGTCGTACCCTCACCTGGACCCTAAACCGTCCCCGTCCCCTAACCCTAACCCTAGCCCGAACCCTAACCCTAACCCTTCCCCGAAGCCTGACCCTCACCCGTCCCCTAATCCTAACCCGTACGCTGACACTCACCCGCGCCCTCACACGTACGCTCCCCCTAAAGCGTTGTCGTACCCTCACCTGGACCCTAAACCGTCCCCGTCCCTTAACCCTAACCCTAGCCCGAACCCTAACCCTAACCCTTCCCCGAAGCCTGACACTCACCCGTCCCCTAATCCTAACCCGTACGCTGACACTCAGCCGCGACCTCACACGTAGGCTCCCCCTAAAGCGTTGTCTTACCCTCACCTGGACCCTAAACCGTCCCCGTCCCCTAACCCTAACCCTAGCCCGAACCCTAACCCTTACCCTTCCCCGAAGCCTGACCCTCAGCCGTCCCCTAATCCTAACCCGTACGCTGACACTCACCCACGCCCTCACACGTACGTTCCCCCTAAAGCGTTGTCGTACCCTCACCTGGACCCTAAACCGTCCCCGTCCCCTAACCCTAACCCTAGCCCGAACCCTAACCCTAACCCTTCCCCGAAGCCTGACCCTCACCCGTCCCCTAATCCTAACACGTACGCTGACACTCACCCGCGCCCTCACACGTAGGCTCCCCCTAAAGCGTTGTCTTACCCTCACCTGGACCCTAAACCGTCCCCGTCCCCTAACCCTAACCCTAGCCCGAACCCTAACCCTAACCCTTCCCCGAAGCCTGACCCTCAGCCGTCCCCTAATCCTAACCCGTACGCTGACACTCACCCACGCCCTCACACGTACGCTCCCCCTAAAGCGTTGTCGTACCCTCACCTGGACCCTAAACCGTCCCCGTCCCCTAACCGTAACCCTAGCCCGAACCCTAACCCTAACACTTCCCCGAAGCCTGACCCTCAGCCATCCCCTAATCCTAACCCGTACGCTGACACTCACCCGCGCCCTCACACGTATGCTCCCCCTAAAGCGTTGTCGTACCCTCACCTGGACCCTAAACCGTCCCCGTCCCCTAACCCTAACCCTAGCCCGAACCCTAACCCTTACCCTTCCCCGAAGCCTGACCCTCACCCGTCCCCTAATCTTAACCCGTACGCTGACACTCACCCGCGCCCTCACACGTACGCTCCCCCTGAAGCGTTGTCGTACCCTCACCTGGACCCTAAACCGTCCCCGTCCCCTAACCCTAACCCTAGCCCGAACCCTAACCCTAACCCTTCCCCGAAGCCTGACCCTCACCCGTCCCCTAATCCTAACCCGTACGCTGACACTCACCCGCGCCCTCACACGTACGCTCCCCCTAAAGCGTTGTCGTACCTTCACCTGGACCCTAAACCGTCCCCGTCCCCTAAGCCTAACCCTAGCCCGAACCCTAACCCTAACCCTTACCCGAAGCCCGACCCTCAGCCGTACCCTAATCCTAACCCGTACGCTGACACTCACCCGCGTCCTCACACGTACGCTCCCCCTAAAGCGTTGTCGTACCCTCACCTGGACCCTAAAGCGTCCCCATCCCCTAACCCTAACCCTAGCCCGAACCCTAACCCTAACCCTTCCCCGAAGCCTGACCCTCACCCGTCCCCTAATCCTAACACGTACGCTGACACTCACCCGTGCCCTCACACGTACGCTCCCCCTAAAGCGTTGTCGTACCCTCACCTGGACCCTAAACCGTCCCCGTCCCCGAACCCTAACCCTAGCCCGAACCCTAACCCTAACCCTTCCCCGAAGCCGGACCCTCACCCGTCCCCTAATCCTAACCCGTACGCTGACACTCACCCGCGCCCTCACACGTACGCTCCCCCTAAAGCGTTGTCGTACCCTCACCTGGACCCTAAACCGTCCCCGTCCCCTAACCCTAACCCTAGCCCGAACCCTAACCCTAACCCTTCCCCGAAGCCTGACCCTCACCCGTCCCCTAATCCTAACCCGTACGCTGACACTCACCCGCGCCCTCACACGTACGCTCCCCCTAAAGCGTTGTCGTACCCTCACCTGGACCCTAAACCGTCCCCGTCCCCTAACCCTAACCCTAGCCCGAACCCTAACCGTAACCCTTCCCCGAAGCCTGACCCTCACCCGTCCCCTAATCCTAACCCGTACGCTGACACTCACCCGCGCCCTCACACGTACGCTCCCCCTAAAGCGTTGTCGTACCCTAACCTGGACCCTAAGCCGTCCTCGTCCCCTAACACTAACCCTAGCCCGAACCCTAACCCTAACCCTTCCCCGAAGCCTGACCCTCAGCCGTCCCCTAATACTAAACCGTACGCTGACACTCACCCGCGCCCTCACACGTACGCTCCCCCTAAAGCGTTGTCTCACCCTCACCTGGACCCTAAACCGTCCCCGTCCCCTAACCCTAACCCTAGCCCGAACCCTAACCCTAAGCCTTCCCTGAAGCCTGACCCTCACCCGTCCCCTAATCCTAAACCGTACGCTGACACTCATCCACGCCATCACACGTACGCTCCCCCTAAAGCGTTGTCGTACCCTCACCTGGACCCTAAAGCGTCCCCGTCCCCTAACCCTAACCCTAGCCCGAACCCTAACCCTAACCCTTCCCCGAAGCCTGACCCTCAGCCGTCCCCTAATCCTCACCCGTACGCTGACACTCACCCGCGCACTCACACGTACGCTCCCCCTAAAGCGTTGTCGTACCCTCACATGGACCCTAAACCGTCCCCGTCCCCTAACCCTAACCCTAGCCCGATCCCTAACCCTAACCCTTCCCCGAAGCCTGACCCTCACCAGTCCCCTAATCCTAACACGTACGCTGACACTCACCCGCGCCCTCACACGTACGCTCCCCCTAAAGCGTTGTCGTACCCTCACCTGGACCCTAAACCGTCCCCGTCCCCTAACCCTAACCCTAGCCGAACCCTAACCCTAACCCTTCCCCGAAGCCTGACCCTCACCCGTCCCCTAATCCTAACCCGTACGCTGACACTCACCCGCGCCCTCACACGTACGCTCCCCCTAAAGCGTTGTCGTACCCTCACCTGGACCCTAAACCGTCCCCGTCCCCTAACCCTAACCCTAGCCCGAACCCTAACCTTAACCCTTCCCCGAAGCCTGACCCTCACCCGTCCCCTAATCCTAACCCGTACGCTGACACTCACCCGCGCCCTCACATGTACGCTCCCCCTAAAGCGTTGTCGTACCCTCACCTGGACCCTAAACCGTCCCCGTCCCCTAACCCTAACCCTAGCCCGAACCCTAACCCTAACCCTTCCCCGAAGCCTGACCCTCACCCGTCCCCTAATCCTAACCCGTACGCTGACACTCACCCGCGCCCTCACACGTACGCTCCCCCTAAAGCGTTGTCATACCCTCACCTGGACCCTAAACCGTCCCCGTCCCCTAAGCCTAACCCTAGCCCGAACCCTAACCCTAACTCTTCCCCGAAGCCTGACACTCACCCGTCCCCTAATCCTAACCCGTACGCTGACACTCACCCGTACGCTGACACTCACACGTACGCTCCCCCTAAAGCGTTGTCGTACCCTCACCTGGACCCTAAACCGTCCCCGTCCCCTAACCCTAACCCTAGCCCGAACCCTAACCCTAACCCTTCCCCGAAGCCTGACCCTCACCCGTCCCCTAATCCTAACCCGTACGCTGACACTCACCCGCGCCCTCACACGTACGCTCCCCCTAAAGCGTTGTCGTACCCTCACCTGGACCCTAAACCGTCCCCGTCCCCTAACCCTAACCCTAGCCGAACCCTAACCCTAACCCTTCCCCGAAGCCTGACCCTCACCCGTCCCCTAATCCTAACCCGTACGCTGACACTCACCCGCGCCCTCACACGTACGCTCCCCCTAAAGCGTTGTCGTACCCTCACCTGGACCCTAAACCGTCCCCGTCCCCTAACCCTAACCCTAGCCCGAAAACTAACCCTAACCCTTCCCCGAAGCCTGACCCTCACCCGTCCCCTAATCCTAACCCGTACGCTGACACTCCCCCGCGCCCTCTCACGTACGCTCCCCCTAAAGCGTTGTCGTACCCTCACCTGGACCCTAAACCGTCCCCGTCCCCTAACCCTAACCCTAGCCCGAACCCTAACCCTAACCCTTCCCCGAAGCCTGACCCTCACCCGTCCCCTAATCCTAACCCGTACGCTGACACTCACCCGCGCCCTCACACGTACGCTCCCCCTAAAGCGTTGTCGTACCCTCACCTGGACCCTAAACCGTCCCCGTCCCCTAACCCTAACCCTAGCCCGAACCCTAACCGTAACCCTTCCCCGAAGCCTGACCCTCACCCGTCCCCTAATCCTAACCCGTACGCTGACACTCACCCGCGCCCTCACACGTACGCTCCCCCTAAAGCGTTGTCGTACCCTCACCTGGACCCTAAGCCGTCCTCGTCCCCTAACACTAACCCTAGCCCGAACCCTAACCCTAACCCTTCCCCGAAGCCTGACCCTCAGCCGTCCCCTAATACTAACCCGTACGCTGACACTCACCCGCGCCCTCACACGTACGCTCCCCCTAAAGCGTTGTCTCACCCTCACCTGGACCCTAAACCGTCCCCGTCCCCTAACCCTAACCCTAGCCCGAACCCTAACCCTAAGCCTTCCCTGAAGCCTGACCCTCACCCGTCCCCTAATCCTAAACCGTACGCTGACACTCACCCACGCCATCACACGTACGCTCCCCCTAAAGCGTTGTCGTACCCTCACCTGGACCCTAAAGCGTCCCCGTCCCCTAACCCTAACCCTATCCCGAACCCTAACCCTAACCCTTCCCCGAAGCCTGACCCTCAGCCGTCCCCTAATCCTCACCCGTACGCTGACACTCACCCGCGCACTCACACGTACGCTCCCCCTAAAGCGTTGTCGTACCCTCACCTGGACCCTAAACCGTCCCCGTCCCCTAACCCTAACCCTAGCCCAATCCCTAACCCTAACCCTTCCCCGAAGCCTGACCCTCACCAGTCCCCTAATCCTAACACGTACGCTGACACTCACCCGCGCCCTCACACGTACGCTCCCCCTAAAGCGTTGTCGTACCCTCACCTGGACCCTAAACCGTCCCCGTCCCCTAACCCTAACCCTAGCCGAACCCTAACCCTAACCCTTCCCCGAAGCCTGACCCTCACCCGTCCCCTAATCCTAACCCGTACGCTGACACTCACCCGCGCCCTCACACGTACGCTCCCCCTAAAGCGTTGTCGTACCCTCACCTGGACCCTAAACCGTCCCCGTCCCCTAACCCTAACCCTAGCCCGAACCCTAACCCTAACCCTTCCCCGAAGCCTGACCCTCACCCGTCCCCTAATCCTAACCCGTACGCTGACACTCACCCGCGCCCTCACACGTACGCTCCCCCTAAAGCGTTGTCGTACCCTCACCTGGACCCTAAACCGTCCCCGTCCCCTAACCCTAACCCTAGCCCGAACCCTAACCCTAACCCTTCCCCGAAGCCTGACCCTCACCCGTCCCCTAATCCTAACCCGTACGCTGACACTCACCCGCGCCCTCACATGTACGCTCCCCCTAAAGCCTTGTCGTACCCTCACCTGGACCCTAAGCCGTCCTCGTCCCCTAACCCTAACCCTAGCCCGAACCCTAACCTTAACCCTTCCCCGAAGCCTGACACTCACCCGTCCCCTAATCCTAACCCGTACGCTGACACTCACCCGCGCCCTCAAACGTACGCTCCCCCTAAAGCGTTTTCGTACCCTCACCTGGACCCTAAACCGTCCCCGTCCCCTAACCCTAACCCTAGCCCGAACCCTAACCCTAACCCTTCCCCGAAGCCTGACCCTCACCCGTCCCCTAATCCTAACCCGTACGCTGACACTCACCCACGCCCTCACACGTCGGCTTCCCCTAAAGCGTTGTCTTACCCTCAACTGGACCCTAATCCGTCCCCGTCCCCTAACCCTAACCCTAGCCCGAACCCTAACCCTAAGCCTTCCCTGAAGCCTGACCCTCACCCGTCCCCTAATCCTAACACGTACGCTGACACTCACCCGCGCCCTCACACGTACGCTCCCCCTAAAGCGTTGTCGTACCCTCACCTGGACCCTAAACCGTCCCCGTCCCCTAACCCTAACCCTAGCCCGAACCCTAACCCTAACCCTTCCCCGAAGCCTGACCCTCACCCGTCCCCTAATCCTAACCCGTACGCTGACACTCACCCGCGCCCTCACACGTACGCTCCCCCTAAAGCGTTGTCGTACCCTCACCTGGACCCTAAACCGTCCCCGTCCCCTAACCCTAACCCTAGCCCGAACCCTAACCCTAACCCTTCCCCGAAGCCTGACCCTCACCCGTCCCCTAATCCTAACCCGTACGCTGACACTCACCCGCGCCCTCACACGTACGCTCCCCCTAAAGCGTTGTCATACCCTCACCTGGACCCTAAACCGTCCCCGTCCCCGAAGCCTAACCCTAGCCCGAACCCTAACCCTAACTCTTCCCCGAAGCCTGACACTCACCCGTCCCCTAATCCTAACCCGTACGCTGACACTCACCCGTACGCTGACACTCACACGTACGCTCCCCCTAAAGCGTTGTCGTACCCTCACCTGGACCCTAAACCGTCCCCGTCCCCTAACCCTAACCCTAGCCCGAACCCTAACCCTAACCCTTCCCCGAAGCCTGACCCTCACCCGTCCCCTAATCCTAACCCGTACGCTGACACTCACCCGCGCCCTCACACGTACGCTCCCCCTAAAGCGTTGTCGTACCCTCACCTGGACCCTAAACCGTCCCCGTCCCCTAACCCTAACCCTAGCCGAACCCTAACCCTAACCCTTCCCCGAAGCCTGACCCTCACCCGTCCCCTAATCCTAACCCGTACGCTGACACTCTCCCGCGCCCTCACACGTACGCTCCCCCTAAAGCGTTGTCGTACCCTCACCTGGACCCTAAACCGTCCCCGTCCCCTAACCCTAACCCTAGCCCGAACCCTAACCCTAACCCTTCCCCGAAGCCTGACCCTCACCCGTCCCCTAATCCTAACCCGTACGCTGACACTCACCCGCGCCCTCACACGTACGCTCCCCCTAAAGCGTTGTCGTACCCTCACCTGGACCCTAAACCGTCCCCGTCCCCTAACCCTAACCCTAGCCCGAACCCTAACCCTAACCCTTCCCCGAAGCCTGACCCTCACCCGTCCCCTAATCCTAACCCGTACGCTGACACTCACCCGCGCCCTCACATGTACGCTCCCCCTAAAGCCTTGTCGTACCCTCACCTGGACCCTAAGCCGTCCTCGTCCCCTAACCCTAACCCTAGCCCGAACCCTAACCCTAAACCTTCCCCGAAGCCTGACCCTCAGCCGTCCCCTAATCCTAACCCGTACGCTGACACTCACCCGCGCCCTCACACGTACGCTCTCCCTAAAGCGTTGTCGTACCCTCACCTGGACCCTAAACCGTCCCCATCCCCTAACCCTAATCCTAGCCCGAACCCTAACCCTAACCCTTCCCCGAAGCCTGACACTCACCCGTCCCCTAATCCTAACCCGTACGCTGACACTCACCCGCGCCCTCAAACGTACGCTCCCCCTAAAGCGTTTTCGTACCCTCACCTGGACCCTAAACCGTCCCCGTCCCCTAACCCTAACCCTAGCCCGAACCCTAACCCTAACCCTTCCCCGAAGCCTGACCCTCACCCGTCCCCTAATCCTAACCCGTACGCTGACACTCACCCACGCCCTCACACGTAGGCTTCCCCTAAAGCGTTGTCTTACCCTCAACTGGACCCTAATCCGTCCCCGTCCCCTAACCCTAACCCTAGCCCGAACCCTAACCCTAACCCTTCCCGGAAGCCTGACCCTCACCCGTCCCCTAATCCTAACCCGTACGCTGACACTCACCCGCGCCCTCACACGTACGCTCCCCCTAAAGCGTTGTCGTACCCTCACCTGGACCCTAAACCGTCCCCGTCCCCTAACCCTAACCCTAGCCCGAACCCTAACCCTAACCCTTCCCCGAAGCCTGACCCTCAGCCGTCCCCTAATCCTAACCCGTACGCTGACACTCACCCGCGCCCTCACATGTACGCTCCCCCTAAAGCGTTGTCGTACCCTCACCTGGACCCTAAACCGTCCCCGTCCCCTAACCCTAACCCTAGCCCGAACCCTAACCCTAACCCTTCCCCGAAGCCTGACCCTCACCCGTCCCCTAATCCTAACCCGTACGCTGACACTCACCCGCGCCCTCACACGTACGCTCCCCCTAAAGCGTTGTCATACCCTCACCTGGACCCTAAACCGTCCCCGTCCCCTAAGCCTAACCCTAGCCCGAACCCTAACCCTAACTCTTCCCCGAAGCCTGACACTCACCCGTCCCCTAATCCTAACCCGTACGCTGACACTCACCCGTACGCTGACACTCACACGTACGCTCCCCCTAAAGCGTTGTCGTACCCTCACCTGGACCCTAAACCGTCCCCGTCCCCTAACCCTAACCCTAGCCCGAACCCTAACCCTAACCCTTCCCCGAAGCCTGACCCTCACCCGTCCCCTAATCCTAACCCGTACGCTGACACTCACCCGCGCCCTCACACGTACGCTCCCCCTAAAGCGTTGTCGTACCCTCACCTGGACCCTAAACCGTCCCCGTCCCCTAACCCTAACCCTAGCCCGAACCCTAACCCTAACCCTTCCCCGAAGCCTGACCCTCACCCGTCCCCTAATCCTAACCCGTACGCTGACACTCACCCGCGCCCTCACACGTACGCTCCCCCTAAAGCGTTGTCGTACCCTAACCTGGACCCAAAGCCGTCCTCGTCCCCTAACACTAACCCTAGCCCGAACCCTAACCCTAACCCTTCCCCGAAGCCTGACCCTCAGCCGTCCCCTAATACTAACCCGTACGCTGACACTCACCCGCGCCCTCACACGTACGCTCCCCCTAAAGCGTTGTCTCACCCTCACCTGGACCCTAAACCGTCCCCGTCACCTAACCCTAACCCTAGCCCGAACCCTAACCCTAAGCCTTCCCTGAAGCCTGACCCTCACCCGTCCCCTAATCCTAAACAGTACGCTGACACTCACCCACGCCATCACACGTACGCTCCCCCTAAAGCGTTGTCGTACCCTCACCTGGACCCTAAAGCGTCCCCGTCCCCTAACCCTAACCCTAGCCCGAACCCTAACCCTAACCCTTCCCCGAAGCCTGACCCTCAGCCGTCCCCTAATCCTCACCCGTACGCTGACACTCACCCGCGCACTCACAAGTACGCTCCCCCTAAAGCGTTGTCGTACCCTCACCTGGACCCTAAACCGTCCCCGTCCCCTAACCCTAACCCTAGCCCGATCCCTAACCCTAACCCTTCCCCGAAGCCTGACCCTCACCAGTCCCCTAATCCTAACACGTACGCTGACACTCACCCGCGCCCTCACACGTACGCTCCCCCTAAAGCGTTGTCGTACCCTCACCTGGACCCTAAACCGTCCCCGTCCCCTAACCCTAACCCTAGCCGAACCCTAACCCTAACCCTTCCCCGAAGCCTGACCCTCACCCGTCCCCTAATCCTAACCCGTACGCTGACACTCACCCGCGCCCTCACACGTACGCTCCCCCTAAAGCGTTGTCGTACCCTCACCTGGACCCTAAACCGTCCCCGTCCCCTAACCCTAACCCTAGCCCGAACCCTAACCCTAACCCTTCCCCGAAGCCTGACCCTCACCCGTCCCCTAATCCTAACCCGTACGCTGACACTCACCCGCGCCCTCACACGTACGCTCCCCCTAAAGCGTTGTCGTACCCTCACCTGGACCCTAAACCGTCCCCGTCCCCTAACCCTAACCCTAGCCCGAACCCTAACCCTAACCCTTCCCCGAAGCCTGACCCTCACCCGTCCCCTAATCCTAACCCGTACGCTGACACTCACCCGCGCCCTCACATGTACGCTCCCCCTAAAGCCTTGTCGTACCCTCACCTGGACCCTAAGCCGTCCTCGTCCCCTAACCCTAACCCTAGCCCGAACCCTAACCCTAAACCTTCCCCGAAGCCTGACCCTCAGCCGTCCCCTAATCCTAACCCGTACGCTGACACTCACCCGCGTCCTCACACGTACGCTCTCCCTAAAGCGTTGTCGTACCCTCACCTGGACCCTAAACCGTCCCCATCCCCTAACCCTAATCCTAGCCCGAACCCTAACCCTAACCCTTCCCCGAAGCCTGACACTCACCCGTCCCCTAATCCTAACCCGTACGCTGACACTCACCCGCGCCCTCAAACGTACGCTCCCCCTAAAGCGTTTTCGTACCCTCACCTGGACCCTAAACCGTCCCCGTCCCCTAAACCTAACCCTAGCCCGAACCCTAACCCTAACCCTTCCCCGAAGCCTGACCCTCACCCGTCCCCTAATCCTAACCCGTACGCTGACACTCACCCACGCCCTCACACGTAGGCTTCCCCTAAAGCGTTGTCTTACCCTCAACTGGACCCTAATCCGTCCCCGTCCCCTAACCCTAACCCTAGCCCGAACCCTAACCCTAACCCTTCCCGGAAGCCTGACCCTCACCCGTCCCCTAATCCTAACCCGTACGCTGACACTCACCCGCGCCCTCACACGTACGCTCCCCCTAAAGCGTTGTCGTACCCTCACCTGGACCCTAAACCGTCCCCGTCCCCTAACCCTAACCCTAGCCCGAACCCTAACCCTAACCCTTCCCCGAAGCCTGACCCTCAGCCGTCCCCTAATCCTAACCCGTACGCTGACACTCACCCGCGCCCTCACATGTACGCTCCCCCTAAAGCGTTGTCGTACCCTCACCTGGACCCTAAACCGTCCCCGTCCCCTAACCCTAACCCTAGCCCGAACCCTAACCCTAACCCTTCCCCGAAGCCTGACCCTCACCCGTCCCCTAATCCTAACCCGTACGCTGACACTCACCCGCGCCCTCACACGTACGCTCCCCCTAAAGCGTTGTCATACCCTCACCTGGACCCTAAACCGTCCCCGTCCCCTAAGCCTAACCCTAGCCCGAACCCTAACCCTAACTCTTCCCCGAAGCCTGACACTCACCCGTCCCCTAATCCTAACCCGTACGCTGACACTCACCCGTACGCTGACACTCACACGTACGCTCCCCCTAAAGCGTTGTCGTACCCTCACCTGGACCCTAAACCGTCCCCGTCCCCTAACCCTAACCCTAGCCCGAACCCTAACCCTAACCCTTCCCCGAAGCCTGACCCTCACCCGTCCCCTAATCCTAACCCGTACGCTGACACTCACCCGCGCCCTCACACGTACGCTCCCCCTAAAGCGTTGTCGTACCCTCACCTGGACCCTAAACCGTCCCCGTCCCCTAACACTAACCCTAGCCTGAACCCTAACCCTAACCCTTCCCCGAAGCCTGACACTCACCCGTCCCCTAATCCTAACCCGTACGCTGACACTCACCCGCGCCCTCACACGTACGCTCCCCCTAAAGCGTTGTCGTACCCTAACCTGGACCCTAAGCCGTCCTCGTCCCCTAACACTAACCCTAGCCCGAACCCTAACCCTAACCCTTCCCCGAAGCCTGACCCTCAGCCGTCCCCTAATACTAACCCGTACGCTGACACTCACCCGCGCCCTCACACGTACGCTCCCCCTAAAGCGTTGTCTCACCCTCACCTGGACCCTAAACCGTCCCCGTCCCCTAACCCTAACCCTAGCCCGAACCCTAACCCTAAGCCTTCCCTGAAGCCTGACCCTCACCCGTCCCCTAATCCTAAACCGTACGCTGACACTCACCCACGCCATCACACTTACGCTCCCCCTAAAGCGTTGTCGTACCCTCACCTGGACCCTAAACCGTCCCCGTCCCCTAACCCTAACCCTAACCCGAACCCTAACCCTAACCCTTCCCCGAAGCCTGACCCTCACCCGTCCCCTAATCCTAACCCGTACGCTGACACTCACCCGTGCCCTCACACGTACGCTCCCCCTAAAGCGTTGTCGTACCCTCACCTGCACCCTAAACCGTCCCCGTCCCCTAAGCCTAACCCTAACCCGAACCCTAACCCTAACTCTTCCCCGAAGCCTGACCCTCACCCGTCCCCTAATACTAACCCGTACGCTGACACTCACCCGTACGCTGACACTCACACGTACGCTCCCCCTAAAGCGTTGTCGTACCCTCACCTGGACCCTAAGCCGTCCTCGTCCCCTAACCCTAACCCTAGCCCGAACCCTAACCCTAACCCTTCCCCGAAGCCTGACCCTCACCCGTCCCCTAATCCTAACCCATACGCTGACACTCACCCGCGCCCTCACACGTACGTTCCCCCTAAAGCGTTGTCGTACCCTCACCTGGACCCTAAACCGTCCTCGTCCCCTAACCCTAACCCTAGCCCGAACACTAACCCTAACCCTTCCCCGAAGCCTGACCCTCACCCGTCCCCTAATCCTAACCCGTACGCTGACACTCACCCACGCCCTCACACGTACGCTCCCCCTAAAGCGTTGTCGTACCCTCACCTGGACCCTAAAGCGTCCCCGTCCCCTAACCCTAACCCTAGCCCGAACCCTAACCCTAACCCTTCCCCGAAGCCTGACCCTCACCCGTCCCCTAATCCTAACCCGTATGCTGACACTCACCCGCGCCCTCACACGTAGGCTCCCCCTAAAACGTTGTCTTACCCTCACCTGGATCCTAAACCGTCCCCGTCCCCTAACCCTAACCCTAGCCCGAACCCTAACCCTAACCCTTCCCCGAAGCCTGACCCTCACCCGTCCCCTAATCCTAACCCGTACGCTGACACTCACCCGCGCCCTCACACGTACGCTCCCCCTAAAGCGTTGTCTTACCCTCACCTGGACCCTAAACCATACCCGTCCCCTAACCCTAACCCTAGCCCGAACCCTAACACTAACCCTTCCCCGAAGCCTGACCGTCACCCATCCCCTAATCCTAACCCGTACGCTGACACTCACCCGCGCCTTCACACGTATGCTCCCCCTAAAGCGTTGTCTTACCCTCACCTGGACCCTAAACCGTCCCCGTCCCCTAACCCTAACCCTAGCCCGAACCCTAACCCTAACCCTTCCCCGAAGCCTGACCCTCACCCGTCCCCTAATCCTAACCCGTACGCTGACACTCAGCCGTGACCTCACACGTAGGCTCCCCCTAAAGCGTTGTCTTACCCTCACCTGGACCCTAAACCATCCCCGTCCCCTAACCCTAACCCTAGCCCGAACCCTAACCCTTACCCTTCCCCGAAGCCTGACTCTCAGCCGTCCCCTAATCCTAACCCGCACGCTGACACTCACCCACGCCCTCACATGTACGCTCCCCCTAAAGCGTTGTCGTACCCTCACCTGGACCCTAAACCGTCCCCGTCCCCTAACCCTAACCCTAGCCCGAACCCTAACCCTAACCCTTCCCCGAAGCCTGACCCTCACCCGTCCCCTAATCCTAACCCGTACGCTGACACTCACCCGCGCCATCACACGTAGGCTCCCCCTAAAGCGTTGTCTTACCCTCACCTGGACCCTAAACCGTCCCCGTCCCCTAACCCTAACCCTAGCCCGAACCCTAACCCTAACCCTTCCCCGAAGCCTGACCCTCAGCCGTCCCCTAATCCTAACCCGTACGCTGACACTCACCCACGCCCTCACACGTACGCTCCCCCTAAAGCGTTGTCGTACCCTCACCTGGACCCTAAACCGTCCCCGTCCCCTAACCGTAAACCTAACCCGAACCCTAACCCTAACCCTTCCCCGAAGCCTGACCCTCAGCCGTCCCCTAATCCTAACCCGTACGCTGACACTCACCCGCGCCCTCACACGTATGCTCCCCCTAAAGCGTTGTCGTACCCTCACCTGGACCCTAAACCGTCCCCGTCCCCTAACCCTAACCCTAGCCCGAACCCTAACCCTTACCCTTCCCCGAAGCCTGACCCTCACCCGTCCCCTAATCCTAACCCGTACGCTGACACTCACCCGCGCCCTCACACGTACGCTCCCCCTAAAGCGTTGTCGTACCCTCACCTGGACCCTAAACCGTCCCCGTCCCCTAACCCTAACCCTAGCCCGAACCCTAACCCTAACCCTTCCCCGAAGCCTGACCCTCACCCGTCCCCTAATCCTAACCCGTACGCTGACACTCACCCGCGCCCTCACACGTACGCTCCCCCTAAAGCGTTGTCGTACCCTCACCTGGACCCTAAGCCGTCCTCGTCCCCTAACCCTAACCCTAGCCCGAACCCTAACCCTAACCCTTCCCCGAAGCCTGACCCTCAGCCGTCCCCTAATCCTAACCCGTACGCTGACACTCACCCGCGCCCTCACACGTACGCTCCCCCTAAAGCGTTGTCTTACCCTCACCTGGACCCTAAACCGTCCCCGTCCCCTAACCCTAACCCTAGCCCGAACCCTAACCCTAACACTTCCCCGAAGCCTGAACCTCACCCGTCCCCTAATCCTAACCCGTACGCTGACACTCACCCGTGCCCTCACACGTACGCTCCCCCTAAAGCGTTGTCGTACCCTCACCTGGAGCCTAAACCGTCCTCGTCCCCTAACCCTAACCCCAGCCCGAACCCTAACCCTAACCCTTCCCCGAAGCCTGACCCTCAACCGTCCCCTAATCCTAACCCGTACGCTGACACTCACCCGCGCCCTCACACGTACGCTCCCCCTAAAGCGTTGTCGTACCCTCACCTGGACCCTAAAGCGTCCCCGTCCCCTAACCCTAACCCTAGCCCGAACCCTAACCCTAAACCTTCCCCGAAGCCTGACCCTCATCCGTCCCCTAATCCTAACCCGTACGCTGACACTCACCCGCGCCCTCACACGTAGGCTCCCCCTAAAGCGTTGTCTTACCCTCACCTGGACCCTAAACCGTCCCCGTCCCCTAACCCTAACCCTAGCCCGAACCCTAACCCTAACCCTTCCCTGAAGCCTGACCCTCACCCGTCCCCAATCCTAACCCGTACGCTGACACTCACCCGCGCCCTCACACGTATGCTCCCCCTAAAGCGTTGTCGTACCCTCACCTGGACCCTAAACCGTCCCCGTCCCCTAACCCTAACCCTAGCCCGAACCCTAACCCTAACCCTTCCCCGAAGCCTGACCCTCACCTGTCCCCTAATCCTAACCCGTACGCTGACACTCACCCGCGCCCTCACACGTACGCTCCCCCTAAAGCGTTGTCGTACCCTCACCTGGACCCTAAACCGTCCCCATCCCCTAAGCCTAACCCTAGCCCGAACCCTAACCCTAACCCTTACCCGAAGCCTGACCCTCACCCGTCCCCTAATCCTAACCCGTACGCTGACACTCACCCGCGCCCTCACATGTACGCTCCCCCTAAAGTGTTGTCGTACCCTCACCTGGACCCTAAACCGTCCCCGTCCCCTAACCCTAACCCTAGCCCGAACCCTAACCCTAACCCTTCCCCGAAGCCTGACCCTCACCCGTCCCCTAATCCTAACCCGTACGCTGACACTCACCCGCGCCCTCACACGTACGCTCCCCCTAAAGCGTTGTCGTACCCTCACCTGGACCCTAAACCGTCCCCGTCCCCTAACCCTAACCCTAGCCCGAACCCTAACCCTAACCCTTCCCCGAAGCCTGACCCTCACCCGTCCCCTAATCCTAACCCGTACGCTGACACTCACCCGCGCCCTCACACGTACGCTCCCCCTAAAGCGTTGTCGTACCCTCTCCTGGACCCTAAACCGTCCCCGTCCCCTAACCCTAACCCTAGCCCGAACCCTAACACTAACCCTTCCCCGAAGCCTGACCTTCAGCCGTCCCCTAATCCTAACCCGTACGCTGACACTCACCCGCGCCCTCACACGTAGGCTCCCCCTAAAGCGTTGTCTTACCCTCACCTGGACCCTAAACCGTCCCCGTCCCCTAACCCTAACCCTAGCCCGAACCCTAACCCTAACCCTTCCCCGAAGCCTGACCCTCACCCGTCCCCTAATCCTAACCCGTACACTGACACTCACCCACGCCCTCACACGTACGCTCCCCCTAAAGCGTTGTCGTACCCTCACCTGGACCCTAAACCGTCCCCGTCCCCTAACCCTAACCCTAGCCCGAACCCTAACCCTAACCCTTCCCCGAAGCCTGACCCTCACCCGTCCCCTAATCCTAACCCGTACGCTGACACTCACCCTCGCCCTCACACGTAGGCTCCCCCTAAAGCGTTGTCTTACCCTCACCTGGACCCTAAACCGTCCCCGTCCCCTAACCCTAACCCTAGCCCGAACCCTAACCCTAACCCTTCCCCGAAGCCTGACCCTCACCCGTCCACAATCCTAACCCGTACGCTGACACTCACCCGCGCCCTCACACGTACGCTCCCCCTAAAGCGTTGTCGTACCCTCACCTGGACCCTAAACCGTCCCCGTCCCCTAACCCTAACCCTAGTCCGAACCCTAACCCTAACCCTTCCCCGAAGCCTGACCCTCAGCTGTCCCCTAATCCTAACCCGTACGCTGACACTCACCTGCACCCTCACACGTACGCTCCCCGTAAAGCGTTGTCGTACCCTCACCTGGACCCTAAACCGTCCCCATCCCCTAACCCTAGCCCGAACCCTAACCCTCACCCTTCCCCGAAGCCTGACCCTCACCCGTCCCCTAATCCTAACCCGTACGCTGACACTCACCCGCGCCCTCACACGTACGCTCCCCCTAAAGCGTTGTCGTACCCTCACCTGGACCCTAAAGCGTCCCCGTCCCCTAACGCTAACCCTAGCCCGAACCGTAACCCTAACCCTTCCCCGAAGCCTGACCCTCACCCGTCCCCTAATCCTAACCCGTACGCTGACACTAACACGCGCCCTCACACGTAGGCTCCCCCTAAAGCGTTGTCGTACCCTCACCTGGACCCTAAACCGTCCCCATCCCCTAACCCTAGCCCGAACCCTAACCCTAACCCTTCCCCGAAGCCTGACCCTCAGCCGTCCCCTAATCCTCACCCGTACGCTGACACTCACCCGCACACTCACACGTACGCTCCCCCTAAAGCGTTGTCGTACCCTCACCTGGACCCTAAACCGTCCCCGTCCCCTAACCCTAACCCTAGCCCGATCCCTAACCCTAACCCTTCCCCGAAGCCTGACCCTCACCAGTCCCCTAATCCTAACACGTACGCTGACACTCACCCGCGCCCTCACACGTACGCTCCCCCTAAAGCGTTGTCGTACCCTCACCTGGACCCTAAACCGTCCCCGTCCCCTAACCCTAACCCTAGCCCGAACCCTAACCCTAACCCTTCCCCGAAGCCTGACCCTCACCCGTCCCCTAATCCTAACCCGTACGCTGACACTCACCCGCGCCCTCACATGTACGCTCCCCTTAAAGCCTTGTCGTACCCTCACCTGGACCCTAAGCCGTCCTCGTCCCCTAACCCTAACCCTAGCCCGAACCCTAACCCTAACCCTTCCCCGAAGCCTGACACTCACCCGTCCCCTAATCCTAACCCGTACGCTGACACTCACCCGCGCCCTCAAACGTACGCTCCCCCTAAAGCGTTTTCGTACCCTCACCTGGACCCTAAACCGTCCCCGTCCCCTAACCCTAACCCTAGCCCGAACCCTAACCCTAACCCTTCCCCGAAGCCTGACCCTCACCCGTCCCCTAATCCTAACCCGTACGCTGACACTCACCCACGCCCTCACACGTCGGCTTCCCCTAAAGCGTTGTCTTACCCTCAACTGGACCCTAATCCGTCCCCGTCCCCTAACCCTAACCCTAGCCCGAACCCTAACCCTAACCCTTCCCGGAAGCCTGACCCTCACCCGTCCCCTAATCCTAACACGTACGCTGACACTCACCCGCGCCCTCACACGTACGCTCCCCCTAAAGCGTTGTCGTACCCTCACCTGGACCCTAAACCGTCCCCGTCCCCTAACCCTAACCCTAGCCCGAACCCTAACCCTAACCCTTCCCCGAAGCCTGACCCTCAGCCGTCCCCTAATCCTAACCCGTACGCTGACACTCACCCGCGCCCTCACATGTACGCTCCCCCTAAAGCGTTGTCGTACCCTCACCTGGACCCTAAACCGTCCCCGTCCCCTAACCCTAACCCTAGCCCGAACCCTAACCCTAACCCTTCCCCGAAGCCTGACCCTCACCCGTCCCCTAATCCTAACCCGTACGTTGACACTCACCCACGCCCTCACACGTACGCTCCCCCTAAAGCGTTGTCATACCCTCACCTGGACCCTAAACCGTCCCCGTCCCCTAAGCCTAACCCTAGCCCGAACCCTAACCCTAACTCTTCCCCGAAGCCTGACACTCACCCGTCCCCTAATCCTAACCCGTACGCTGACACTCACCCGTACGCTGACACTCACACGTACGCTCCCCCTAAAGCGTTGTCGTACCCTCACCTGGACCCTAAACCGTCCCCGTCCCCTAACCCTAACCCTAGCCCGAACCCTAACCCTAACCCTTCCCCGAAGCCTGACCCTCACCCGTCCCCTAATCCTAACCCGTACGCTGATACTCACCCGCGCCCTCACACGTACGCTCCCCCTAAAGCGTTGTCGTACCCTCACCTGGACCCTAAACCGTCCCCGTCCCCTAACCCTAACCCTAGCCGTACCCTAACCCTAACCCTTCCCCGAAGCCTGACCCTCACCCGTCCCCTAATCCTAACCCGTACGCTGACACTCACCCGCGCCCTCACACGTACGCTCCCCCTAAAGCGTTGTCGTACCCTCACCTGGACCCTAAACCGTCCCCGTCCCCTAACCCTAACCCTAGCCCGAACCCTAACCCTAACCCTTCCCCGAAGCCTGACCCTCACCCGTCCCCTAATCCTAACCCGTACGCTGACACTCACCCGCGCCCTCACACGTACGCTCCCCCTAAAGCGTTGTCGTACCCTCACCTGGACCCTAAACCGTCCCCGTCCCCTAACCCTAACCCTAGCCCGAACCCTAACCCTAACCCTTCCCCGAAGCCTGACACTCACCCGTCCCCTAATCCTAACCCGTACGCTGACACTCACCCGCGCCCTCACACGTACGCTCCCCCTAAAGCGTTGTCGTACCCTCACCTGGACCCTAAACCGTCCCCGTCCCCTAACCCTAACCCTAGCCCGAACCCTAACCGTAACCCTTCCCCGAAGCCTGACCCTCACCCGTCCCCTAATCCTAACCCGTACGCTGACACTCACCCGCGCCCTCACACGTACGCTCCCCCTAAAGCGTTGTCGTACCCTCACCTGGACCCTAAGCCGTCCTCGTCCCCTAACACTAACCCTAGCCCGAACCCTAACCCTAACACTTCCCCGAAGCCTGACCCTCAGCCGTCCCCTAATACTAACCCGTACGCTGACACTCACCCGCGCCCTCACACGTACGCTCCCCCTAAAGCGTTGTCTCACCCTCACCTGGACCCTAAACCGTCCCCGTCCCCTAACCCTAACCCTAGCCCGAACCCTAACCCTAAGCCTTCCCTGAAGCCTGACCCTCACCCGTCCCCTAATCCTAAACCGTACGCTGACACTCACCCACGCCATCACACGTACGCTCCCCCTAAAGCGTTGTTGTACCCTCACCTGGACCCTAAAGCGTCCCCGTCCCCTAACCCTAACCCTAGCCCGAACCCTAACCCTAACCCTTCCCCGAAGCCTGACCCTCAGCCGTCCCCTTATCCTCACCCGTACGCTGACACTCACCCGCGCACTCACACGTACGCTCCCCCTAAAGCGTTGTCGTACCCTCACCTGGACCCTAAACCGTCCCCGTCCCCTAACCCTAACCCTAGCCCGATCCCTAACCCTAACCCTTCCCCGAAGCCTGACCCTCACCAGTCCCCTAATCCTAACACGTACGCTGACACTCACCCGCGCCCTCACACGTACGCTCCCCCTAAAGCGTTGTCGTACCCTCACCTGGACCCTAAACCGTCCCGGTCCCCTAACCCTAACCCTAGCCGAACCCTAACCCTAACCCTTCCCCGAAGCCTGACCCTCACCCGTCCCCTAATCCTAACCCGTACGCTGACACTCACCCGCGCCCTCACACGTACGCTCCCCCTAAAGCGTTGTCGTACCCTCACCTGGACCCTAAACCGTCCCCTAACCCTAACCCTAACCCTAGCCCGAACCCTAACCCTAACCCTTCCCCGAAGCCTGACCCTCACCCGTCCCCTAATCCTAACCCGTACGCTGACACTCACCCGCGCCCTCACACGTACGCTCCCCCTAAAGCGTTGTCGTACCCTCACCTGGACCCTAAACCGTCCCCGTCCCCTAACCCTAACCCTAGCCCGAACCCTAACCCTAACCCTTCCCCGAAGCCTGACCCTCACCCGTCCCCTAATCCTAACCCGTACGCTGACACTCACCCGCGCCCTCACATGTACGCTCCCCCTAAAGCCTTGTCGTACCCTCACCTGGACCCTAAGCCGTCCTCGTCCCCTAACCCTAACCCTAGCCCGAACCCTAACCCTAACCCTTCCCCGAAGCCTGACACTCACCCGTCCCCTAATCCTAACCCGTACGCTGACACTCACCCGCGCCCTCAAACGTACGCTCCCCCTAAAGCGTTTTCGTACCCTCACCTGGACCCTAAACCGTCCCCGTCCCCTAACCCTAACCCTAGCCCGAACCCTAACCCTAACCCTTCCCCGAAGCCTGACCCTCACCCGTCCCCTAATCCTAACCCGTACGCTGACACTCACCGACGCCCTCACACGTCGGCTTCCCCTAAAGCGTTGTCTTACCCTCAACTGGACCCTAATCCGTCCCCGTCCCCTAACCCTAACCCTAGCCCGAACCCTAACCCTAACCCTTCCCGGAAGCCTGACCCTCACCCGTCCCCTAATCCTAACACGTACGCTGACACTCACCCGCGCCCTCACACGTACGCTCCCCCTAAAGCGTTGTCGTACCCTCACCTGGACCCTAAACCGTCCCCGTCCCCTAACCCTAACCCTAGCCCGAACCCTAACCCTAACCCTTCCCCGAAGCCTGACCCTCAGCCGTCCCCTAATCCTAACCCGTACGCTGACACTCACCCGCGCCCTCACACGTACGCTCCCCCTAAAGCGTTGTCGTACCCTCACCTGGACCCTAAACCGTCCCCGTCCCCTAACCCTAACCCTAGCCGAACCCTAACCCTAACCCTTCCCCGAAGCCTGACCCTCACCCGTCCCCTAATCCTAACCCGTACGCTGACACTCACCCGCGCCCTCACACGTACGCTCCCCCTAAAGCGTTGTCGTACCCTCACCTGGACCCTAAACCGTCCCCGTCCCCTAACCCTAACCCTAGCCCGAACCCTAACCCTAACCCTTCCCCGAAGCCTGACCCTCACCCGTCCCCTAATCCTAACCCGTACGCTGACACTCACCCGCGCCCTCACACGTACGCTCCCCCTAAAGCGTTGTCGTACCCTCACCTGGACCCTAAACCGTCCCCGTCCCCTAACCCTAACCCTAGCCCGAACCCTAACCCTAACCCTTCCCCGAAGCCTGACCCTCACCCGTCCCCTAATCCTAACCCGTACGCTGACACTCACCCGCGCCCTCACACGTACGCTCCCCCTAAAGCCTTGTCGTACCCTCACCTGGACCCTAAACCGTCCCCATCCCCTAAGCCTAACCCTAGCCCGAACCCTAACCCTAACCCTTACCCGAAGCCTGACCCTCACCCGTCCCCTAATCCTAACCCGTACGCTGACACTCACCCGCGCCCTCACATGTACGCTCCCCCTAAAGTGTTGTCGTACCCTCACCTGGACCCTAAACCGTCCCCGTCCCCTAACCCTAACCCTAGCCCGAACCCTAACCCTAACCCTTCCCCGAAGCCTGACCCTCACCCGTCCCCTAATCCTAACCCGTACGCTGACACTCACCCGCGCCCTCACACGTACGCTCCCCCTAAAGCGTTGTCGTACCCTCACCTGGACCCTAAACCGTCCCCGTCCCCTAACCCTAACCCTAGCCCGAACCCTAACCCTAACCCTTCCCCGAAGCCTGACCCTCACCCGTCCCCTAATCCTAACCCGTACGCTGACACTCACCCGCGCCCTCACACGTACGCTCCCCCTAAAGCGTTGTCGTACCCTCTCCTGGACCCTAAACCGTCCCCGTCCCCTAACCCTAACCCTAGCCCGAACCCTAACACTAACCCTTCCCCGAAGCCTGACCTTCAGCCGTCCCCTAATCCTAACCCGTACGCTGACACTCACCCGCGCCCTCACACGTAGGCTCCCCCTAAAGCGTTGTCTTACCCTCACCTGGACCCTAAACCGTCCCCGTCCCCTAACCCTAACCCTAGCCCGAACCCTAACCCTAACCCTTCCCCGAAGCCTGACCCTCACCCGTCCCCTAATCCTAACCCGTACACTGACACTCACCCACGCCCTCACACGTACGCTCCCCCTAAAGCGTTGTCGTACCCTCACCTGGACCCTAAACCGTCCCCGTCCCCTAACCCTAACCCTAGCCCGAACCCTAACCCTAACCCTTCCCCGAAGCCTGACCCTCACCCGTCCCCTAATCCTAACCCGTACGCTGACACTCACCCTCGCCCTCACACGTAGGCTCCCCCTAAAGCGTTGTCTTACCCTCACCTGGACCCTAAACCGTCCCCGTCCCCTAACCCTAACCCTAGCCCGAACCCTAACCCTAACCCTTCCCCGAAGCCTGACCCTCACCCGTCCACAATCCTAACCCGTACGCTGACACTCACCCGCGCCCTCACACGTACGCTCCCCCTAAAGCGTTGTCGTACCCTCACCTGGACCCTAAACCGTCCCCGTCCCCTAACCCTAACCCTAGTCCGAACCCTAACCCTAACCCTTCCCCGAAGCCTGACCCTCAGCTGTCCCCTAATCCTAACCCGTACGCTGACACTCACCTGCACCCTCACACGTACGCTCCCCGTAAAGCGTTGTCGTACCCTCACCTGGACCCTAAACCGTCCCCATCCCCTAACCCTAGCCCGAACCCTAACCCTCACCCTTCCCCGAAGCCTGACCCTCACCCGTCCCCTAATCCTAACCCGTACGCTGACACTCACCCGCGCCCTCACACGTACGCTCCCCCTAAAGCGTTGTCGTACCCTCACCTGGACCCTAAAGCGTCCCCGTCCCCTAACGCTAACCCTAGCCCGAACCGTAACCCTAACCCTTCCCCGAAGCCTGACCCTCACCCGTCCCCTAATCCTAACCCGTACGCTGACACTAACACGCGCCCTCACACGTAGGCTCCCCCTAAAGCGTTGTCGTACCCTCACCTGGACCCTAAACCGTCCCCATCCCCTAACCCTAGCCCGAACCCTAACCCTAACCCTTCCCCGAAGCCTGACCCTCAGCCGTCCCCTAATCCTCACCCGTACGCTGACACTCACCCGCACACTCACACGTACGCTCCCCCTAAAGCGTTGTCGTACCCTCACCTGGACCCTAAACCGTCCCCGTCCCCTAACCCTAACCCTAGCCCGATCCCTAACCCTAACCCTTCCCCGAAGCCTGACCCTCACCAGTCCCCTAATCCTAACACGTACGCTGACACTCACCCGCGCCCTCACACGTACGCTCCCCCTAAAGCGTTGTCGTACCCTCACCTGGACCCTAAACCGTCCCCGTCCCCTAACCCTAACCCTAGCCCGAACCCTAACCCTAACCCTTCCCCGAAGCCTGACCCTCACCCGTCCCCTAATCCTAACCCGTACGCTGACACTCACCCGCGCCCTCACATGTACGCTCCCCTTAAAGCCTTGTCGTACCCTCACCTGGACCCTAAGCCGTCCTCGTCCCCTAACCCTAACCCTAGCCCGAACCCTAACCCTAACCCTTCCCCGAAGCCTGACACTCACCCGTCCCCTAATCCTAACCCGTACGCTGACACTCACCCGCGCCCTCAAACGTACGCTCCCCCTAAAGCGTTTTCGTACCCTCACCTGGACCCTAAACCGTCCCCGTCCCCTAACCCTAACCCTAGCCCGAACCCTAACCCTAACCCTTCCCCGAAGCCTGACCCTCACCCGTCCCCTAATCCTAACCCGTACGCTGACACTCACCCACGCCCTCACACGTCGGCTTCCCCTAAAGCGTTGTCTTACCCTCAACTGGACCCTAATCCGTCCCCGTCCCCTAACCCTAACCCTAGCCCGAACCCTAACCCTAACCCTTCCCGGAAGCCTGACCCTCACCCGTCCCCTAATCCTAACACGTACGCTGACACTCACCCGCGCCCTCACACGTACGCTCCCCCTAAAGCGTTGTCGTACCCTCACCTGGACCCTAAACCGTCCCCGTCCCCTAACCCTAACCCTAGCCCGAACCCTAACCCTAACCCTTCCCCGAAGCCTGACCCTCAGCCGTCCCCTAATCCTAACCCGTACGCTGACACTCACCCGCGCCCTCACATGTACGCTCCCCCTAAAGCGTTGTCGTACCCTCACCTGGACCCTAAACCGTCCCCGTCCCCTAACCCTAACCCTAGCCCGAACCCTAACCCTAACCCTTCCCCGAAGCCTGACCCTCACCCGTCCCCTAATCCTAACCCGTACGTTGACACTCACCCACGCCCTCACACGTACGCTCCCCCTAAAGCGTTGTCATACCCTCACCTGGACCCTAAACCGTCCCCGTCCCCTAAGCCTAACCCTAGCCCGAACCCTAACCCTAACTCTTCCCCGAAGCCTGACACTCACCCGTCCCCTAATCCTAACCCGTACGCTGACACTCACCCGTACGCTGACACTCACACGTACGCTCCCCCTAAAGCGTTGTCGTACCCTCACCTGGACCCTAAACCGTCCCCGTCCCCTAACCCTAACCCTAGCCCGAACCCTAACCCTAACCCTTCCCCGAAGCCTGACCCTCACCCGTCCCCTAATCCTAACCCGTACGCTGATACTCACCCGCGCCCTCACACGTACGCTCCCCCTAAAGCGTTGTCGTACCCTCACCTGGACCCTAAACCGTCCCCGTCCCCTAACCCTAACCCTAGCCGTACCCTAACCCTAACCCTTCCCCGAAGCCTGACCCTCACCCGTCCCCTAATCCTAACCCGTACGCTGACACTCACCCGCGCCCTCACACGTACGCTCCCCCTAAAGCGTTGTCGTACCCTCACCTGGACCCTAAACCGTCCCCGTCCCCTAACCCTAACCCTAGCCCGAACCCTAACCCTAACCCTTCCCCGAAGCCTGACCCTCACCCGTCCCCTAATCCTAACCCGTACGCTGACACTCACCCGCGCCCTCACACGTACGCTCCCCCTAAAGCGTTGTCGTACCCTCACCTGGACCCTAAACCGTCCCCGTCCCCTAACCCTAACCCTAGCCCGAACCCTAACCCTAACCCTTCCCCGAAGCCTGACACTCACCCGTCCCCTAATCCTAACCCGTACGCTGACACTCACCCGCGCCCTCACACGTACGCTCCCCCTAAAGCGTTGTCGTACCCTCACCTGGACCCTAAACCGTCCCCGTCCCCTAACCCTAACCCTAGCCCGAACCCTAACCGTAACCCTTCCCCGAAGCCTGACCCTCACCCGTCCCCTAATCCTAACCCGTACGCTGACACTCACCCGCGCCCTCACACGTACGCTCCCCCTAAAGCGTTGTCGTACCCTCACCTGGACCCTAAGCCGTCCTCGTCCCCTAACACTAACCCTAGCCCGAACCCTAACCCTAACACTTCCCCGAAGCCTGACCCTCAGCCGTCCCCTAATACTAACCCGTACGCTGACACTCACCCGCGCCCTCACACGTACGCTCCCCCTAAAGCGTTGTCTCACCCTCACCTGGACCCTAAACCGTCCCCGTCCCCTAACCCTAACCCTAGCCCGAACCCTAACCCTAAGCCTTCCCTGAAGCCTGACCCTCACCCGTCCCCTAATCCTAAACCGTACGCTGACACTCACCCACGCCATCACACGTACGCTCCCCCTAAAGCGTTGTTGTACCCTCACCTGGACCCTAAAGCGTCCCCGTCCCCTAACCCTAACCCTAGCCCGAACCCTAACCCTAACCCTTCCCCGAAGCCTGACCCTCAGCCGTCCCCTTATCCTCACCCGTACGCTGACACTCACCCGCGCACTCACACGTACGCTCCCCCTAAAGCGTTGTCGTACCCTCACCTGGACCCTAAACCGTCCCCGTCCCCTAACCCTAACCCTAGCCCGATCCCTAACCCTAACCCTTCCCCGAAGCCTGACCCTCACCAGTCCCCTAATCCTAACACGTACGCTGACACTCACCCGCGCCCTCACACGTACGCTCCCCCTAAAGCGTTGTCGTACCCTCACCTGGACCCTAAACCGTCCCGGTCCCCTAACCCTAACCCTAGCCGAACCCTAACCCTAACCCTTCCCCGAAGCCTGACCCTCACCCGTCCCCTAATCCTAACCCGTACGCTGACACTCACCCGCGCCCTCACACGTACGCTCCCCCTAAAGCGTTGTCGTACCCTCACCTGGACCCTAAACCGTCCCCTAACCCTAACCCTAACCCTAGCCCGAACCCTAACCCTAACCCTTCCCCGAAGCCTGACCCTCACCCGTCCCCTAATCCTAACCCGTACGCTGACACTCACCCGCGCCCTCACACGTACGCTCCCCCTAAAGCGTTGTCGTACCCTCACCTGGACCCTAAACCGTCCCCGTCCCCTAACCCTAACCCTAGCCCGAACCCTAACCCTAACCCTTCCCCGAAGCCTGACCCTCACCCGTCCCCTAATCCTAACCCGTACGCTGACACTCACCCGCGCCCTCACATGTACGCTCCCCCTAAAGCCTTGTCGTACCCTCACCTGGACCCTAAGCCGTCCTCGTCCCCTAACCCTAACCCTAGCCCGAACCCTAACCCTAACCCTTCCCCGAAGCCTGACACTCACCCGTCCCCTAATCCTAACCCGTACGCTGACACTCACCCGCGCCCTCAAACGTACGCTCCCCCTAAAGCGTTTTCGTACCCTCACCTGGACCCTAAACCGTCCCCGTCCCCTAACCCTAACCCTAGCCCGAACCCTAACCCTAACCCTTCCCCGAAGCCTGACCCTCACCCGTCCCCTAATCCTAACCCGTACGCTGACACTCACCGACGCCCTCACACGTCGGCTTCCCCTAAAGCGTTGTCTTACCCTCAACTGGACCCTAATCCGTCCCCGTCCCCTAACCCTAACCCTAGCCCGAACCCTAACCCTAACCCTTCCCGGAAGCCTGACCCTCACCCGTCCCCTAATCCTAACACGTACGCTGACACTCACCCGCGCCCTCACACGTACGCTCCCCCTAAAGCGTTGTCGTACCCTCACCTGGACCCTAAACCGTCCCCGTCCCCTAACCCTAACCCTAGCCCGAACCCTAACCCTAACCCTTCCCCGAAGCCTGACCCTCAGCCGTCCCCTAATCCTAACCCGTACGCTGACACTCACCCGCGCCCTCACACGTACGCTCCCCCTAAAGCGTTGTCGTACCCTCACCTGGACCCTAAACCGTCCCCGTCCCCTAACCCTAACCCTAGCCGAACCCTAACCCTAACCCTTCCCCGAAGCCTGACCCTCACCCGTCCCCTAATCCTAACCCGTACGCTGACACTCACCCGCGCCCTCACACGTACGCTCCCCCTAAAGCGTTGTCGTACCCTCACCTGGACCCTAAACCGTCCCCGTCCCCTAACCCTAACCCTAGCCCGAACCCTAACCCTAACCCTTCCCCGAAGCCTGACCCTCACCCGTCCCCTAATCCTAACCCGTACGCTGACACTCACCCGCGCCCTCACACGTACGCTCCCCCTAAAGCGTTGTCGTACCCTCACCTGGACCCTAAACCGTCCCCGTCCCCTAACCCTAACCCTAGCCCGAACCCTAACCCTAACCCTTCCCCGAAGCCTGACCCTCACCCGTCCCCTAATCCTAACCCGTACGCTGACACTCACCCGCGCCCTCACACGTACGCTCCCCCTAAAGCCTTGTCGTACCCTCACCTGGACCCTAAACCGTCCTCATCCCCTAACCCTAACCCTAGCCCGAACCCTAACCCTAAACCTTCCCCGAAGCCTGACCCTCAGCCGTCCCCTAATCCTAACCCGTACGCTGACACTCACCCGCGCCCTCACACGTACGCTCTCCCTAAAGCGTTGTCGTACCCTCACCTGGACCCTAAACCGTCCCCATCCCCTAACCCTAATCCTAGCCCGAACCCTAACCCTAACCCTTCCCCGAAGCCTGACACTCACCCGTCCCCTAATCCTAACCCGTACGCTGACACTCACCCGCGCCCTCAAACGTACGCTCCCCCTAAAGCGTTTTCGTACCCTCACCTGGACCCTAAACCGTCCCCGTCCCCTAACCCTAATCCTAGCCCGAACCCTAACCCTAACCCTTCCCCGAAGCCTGACCCTCACCCGTCCCCTAATCCTAACCCGTACGCTGACACTCACCCACGCCCTCACACGTAGGCTTCCCCTAAAGCGTTGTCTTACCCTCAACTGGACCCTAATCCGTCCCCGTCCCCTAACCCTAACCCTAGCCCGAACCCTAACCCTAACCCTTCCCGGAAGCCTGACCCTCACCCGTCCCCTAATCCTAACCCGTACGCTGACACTCACCCGCGCCCTCACACGTACGCTCCCCCTAAAGCGTTGTCGTACCCTCACCTGGACCCTAAACCGTCCCCGTCCCCTAACCCTAACCCTAGCCCGAACCCTAACCCTAACCCTTCCCCGAAGCCTGACCCTCAGCCGTCCTCTAATCCTAACCCGTACGCTGACACTCACCCGCGCCCTCACATGTACGCTCCCCCTAAAGCGTTGTCGTACCCTCACCTGGACCCTAAACCGTCCCCGTCCCCTAACCCTAACCCTAGCCCGAACCCTAACCCTAACCCTTCCCCGAAGCCTGACCCTCACCCGTCCCCTAATCCTAACCCGTACGCTGACACTCACCCGCGCCCTCACACGTACGCTCCCCCTAAAGCGTTGTCATACCCTCACCTGGACCCTAAACCGTCCCCGTCCCCTAAGCCTAACCCTAGCCCGAACCCTAACCCTAACTCTTCCCCGAAGCCTGACACTCACCCGTCCCCTAATCCTAACCCGTACGCTGACACTCACCCGTACGCTGACACTCACACGTACGCTCCCCCTAAAGCGTTGTCGTACCCTCACCTGGACCCTAAACCGTCCCCGTCCCCTAACCCTAACCCTAGCCCGAACCCTAACCCTAACCCTTCCCCGAAGCCTGACCCTCACCCGTCCCCTAATCCTAACCCGTACGCTGACACTCACCCGCGCCCTCACACGTACGCTCCCCCTAAAGCGTTGTCGTACCCTCACCTGGACCCTAAACCGTCCCCGTCCCCTAACCCTAACCCTAGCCCGAACCCTAACCCTAACCCTTCCCCGAAGCCTGACCCTCACCCGTCCCCTAATCCTAACCCGTACGCTGACACTCACCCGCGCCCTCACACGTACGCTCCCCCTAAAGCGTTGTCGTACCCTAACCTGGACCCTAAGCCGTCCTCGTCCCCTAACACTAACCCTAGCCCGAACCCTAACCCTAACCCTTCCCCGAAGCCTGACCCTCAGCCGTCCCCTAATACTAACCCGTACGCTGACACTCACCCGCGCCCTCACACGTACGCTCCCCCTAAAGCGTTGTCTCACCCTCACCTGGACCCTAAACCGTCCCCGTCCCCTAACCCTAACCCTAGCCCGAACCCTAACCCTAAGCCTTCCCTGAAGCCTGACCCTCACCCGTCCCCTAATCCTAAACCGTACGCTGACACTCACCCATGCCATCACACGTACGCTCCCCCTAAAGCGTTGTCGTACCCTCACCTGGACCCTAAAGCGTCCCCGTCCCCTAACCCTAACCCTAGCCCGAACCCTAACCCTAACCCTTCCCCGAAGCCTGACCCTCAGCCGTCCCCTAATCCTCACCCGTACGCTGACACTCACCCGCGCACTCACACGTACGCTCCCCCTAAAGCGTTGTCGTACCCTCACCTGGACCCTAAACCGTCCCCATCCCCTAACCCTAACCCTAGCCCAATCCCTAACCCTAACCCTTCCCCGAAGCCTGACACTCACCAGTCCCCTAATCCTAACACGTACGCTGACACTCACCCGCGCCCTCACACGTACGCTCCCCCTAAAGCGTTGTCGTACCCTCACCTGGACCCTAAACCGTCCCCGTCCCCTAACCCTAACCCTAGCCGAACCCTAACCCTAACCCTTCCCCGAAGCCTGACCCTCACCCGTCCCCTAATCCTAACCCGTACGCTGACACTCACCCGCGCCCTCACACGTACGCTCCCCCTAAAGCGTTGTCGTACCCTCACCTGGACCCTAAACCGTCCCCGTCCCCTAACCCTAACCCTAGCCCGAACCCTAACCCTAACCCTTCCCCGAAGCCTGACCCTCACCCGTCCCCTAATCCTAACCCGTACGCTGACACTCACCCGCGCCCTCACACGTACGCTCCCCCTAAAGCGTTGTCGTACCCTCACCTGGACCCTAAACCGTCCCCGTCCCCTAACCCTAACCCTAGCCCGAACCCTAACCCTAACCCTTCCCCGAAGCCTGACCCTCACCCGTCCCCTAATCCTAACCCGTACGCTGACACTCACCCGCGCCCTCACATGTACGCTCCCCCTAAAGCCTTGTCGTACCCTCACCTGGACCCTAAGCCGTCCTCGTCCCCTAACCCTAACCCTAGCCCGAACCCTAACACTAAACCTTCCCCGAAGCCTGACCCTCAGCCGTCCCCTAATCCTAACCCGTACGCTGACACTCACCCGCGCCCTCACACGTACGCTCTCCCTAAAGCGTTGTCGTACCCTCACCTGGACCCTAAACCGTCCCCATCCCCTAACCCTAATCCTAGCCCGAACCCTAACCCTAACCCTTCCCCGAAGCCTGACACTCACCCGTCCCCTAATCCTAACCCGTACGCTGACACTCACCCGCGCCCTCAAACGTACGCTCCCCCTAAAGCGTTGTCGTACCCTCACCTGGACCCTAAACCGTCCCCGTCCCCTAACCCTAACCCTAGCCCGAACCCTAACCCTAACCCTTCCCCGAAGCCTGACCCTCACCCGTCCCCTAATCCTAACCCGTACGCTGACACTCACCCGCGCCCTCACACGTACGCTCCCCCTAAAGCGTTGTCGTACCCTCACCTGGACCCTAAACCGTCCCCGTCCCCTAACCCTAACCCTAGCCCGAACCCTAACCCTAACCCTTCCCCGAAGCCTGACCCTCACCCGTCCCCTAATCCTAACCCGTACGCTGACACTCACCCCGCGCCCTCACACGTACGCTCCCCCTAAAGCGTTGTCGTACCCTCACCTGGACCCTAAACCGTCCCCGTCCCCTAACCCTAACCCTAGCCCGAACCCTAACCGTAACCCTTCCCCGAAGCCTGACCCTCACCCGTCCCCTAATCCTAACCTGTACGCTGACACTCACCCGCGCCCTCACACGTACGCTCCCCCTAAAGCGTTGTCGTACCCTCACCTGGACCCTAAGCCGTCCTCGTCCCCTAACACTAACCCTAGCCCGAACCCTAACCCTAACACTTCCCCGAAGCCTGACCCTCAGCCGTCCCCTAATACTAACCCGTACGCTGACACTCACCCGCGCCCTCACACGTACGCTCCCCCTAAAGCGTTGTCTCACCCTCACCTGGACCCTAAACCGTCCCCGTCCCCTAACCCCTAACCCTAGCCCGAACCCTAACCCTAAGCCTTCCCTGAAGCCTGACCCTCACCCGTCCCCTAATCCTAAACCGTACGCTGACACTCACCCACGCCATCACACGTACGCTCCCCCTAAAGCGTTGTTGTACCCTCACCTGGACCCTAAAGCGTCCCCGTCCCCTAACCCTAACCCTAGCCCGAACCCTAACCCTAACCCTTCCCCGAAGCCTGACCCTCAGCCGTCCCCTAATCCTCACCCGTACGCTGACACTCACCCGCGCACTCACACGTACGCTCCCCCTAAAGCGTTGTCGTACCCTCACCTGGACCCTAAACCGTCCCCGTCCCCTAACCCTAACCCTAGCCCGATCCCTAACCCTAACCCTTCCCCGAAGCCTGACCCTCACCAGTCCCCTAATCCTAACACGTACGCTGACACTCACCCGCGCCCTCACACGTACGCTCCCCCTAAAGCGTTGTCGTACCCTCACCTGGACCCTAAACCGTCCCCGTCCCCTAACCCTAACCCTAGCCGAACCCTAACCCTAACCCTTCCCCGAAGCCTGACCCTCACCCGTCCCCTAATCCTAACCCGTACGCTGACACTCACCCGCGCCCTCACACGTACGCTCCCCCTAAAGCGTTGTCGTACCCTCACCTGGACCCTAAACCGTCCCCGTCCCCTAACCCTAACCCTAGCCCGAACCCTAACCCTAACCCTTCCCCGAAGCCTGACCCTCACCCGTCCCCTAATCCTAACCCGTACGCTGACACTCACCCGCGCCCTCACACGTACGCTCCCCCTAAAGCGTTGTCGTACCCTCACCTGGACCCTAAACCGTCCCCGTCCCCTAACCCTAACCCTAGCCCGAACCCTAACCCTAACCCTTCCCCGAAGCCTGACCCTCACCCGTCCCCTAATCCTAACCCGTACGCTGACACTCACCCGCGCCCTCACATGTACGCTCCCCCTAAAGCCTTGTCGTACCCTCACCTGGACCCTAAGCCGTCCTCGTCCCCTAACCCTAACCCTAGCCCGAACCCTAACCCTAACCCTTCCCCGAAGCCTGACACTCACCCGTCCCCTAATCCTAACCCGTACGCTGACACTCACCCGCGCCCTCAAACGTACGCTCCCCCTAAAGCGTTTTCTTACCCTCACCTGGACCCTAAACCGTCCCCGTCCCCTAACCCTAACCCTAGCCCGAACCCTAACCCTAACCCTTCCCCGAAGCCTGACCCTCACCCGTCCCCTAATCCTAACCCGTACGCTGACACTCACCCACGCCCTCACACGTCGGCTTCCCCTAAAGCGTTGTCTTACCCTCAACTGGACCCTAATCCGTCCCCGTCCCCTAACCCTAACCCTAGCCCGAACCCTAACCCTAACCCTTCCCGGAAGCCTGACCCTCACCCGTCCCCTAATCCTAACCCGTACGCTGACACTCACCCGCGCCCTCACACGTACGCTCCCCCTAAAGCGTTGTCGTACCCTCACCTGGACCCTAAACCGTCCCCGTCCCCTAACCCTAACCCTAGCCCGAACCCTAACCCTAACCCTTCCCGAAGCCTGACCCTCAGCCGTCCCCTAATCCTAACCCGTACGCTGACACTCACCCGCGCCCTCACATGTACGCTCCCCCTAAAGCGTTGTCGTACCCTCACCTGGACCCTAAACCGTCCCCGTCCCCTAACCCTAACCCTAGCCCGAACCCTAACCCTAACCCTTCCCCGAAGCCTGACCCTCACCCGTCCCCTAATCCTAACCCGTACGCTGACACTCACCCGCGCCCTCACACGTACGCTCCCCCTAAAGCGTTGTCATACCCTCACCTGGACCCTAAACCGTCCCCGTCCCCTAAGCCTAACCCTAGCCCGAACCCTAACCCTAACTCTTCCCCGAAGCCTGACACTCACCCGTCCCCTAATCCTAACCCGTACGCTGACACTCACCCGTACGCTGACACTCACACGTACGCTCCCCCTAAAGCGTTGTCGTACCCTCACCTGGACCCTAAACCGTCCCCGTCCCCTAACCCTAACCCTAGCCCGAACCCTAACCCTAACCCTTCCCCGAAGCCTGACCCTCACCCGTCCCCTAATCCTAACCCGTACGCTGACACTCACCCGCGCCCTCACACGTACGCTCCCCCTAAAGCGTTGTCGTACCCTCACCTGGACCCTAAACCGTCCCCGTCCCCTAACCCTAACCCTAGCCCGAACCCTAACCCTAACCCTTCCCCGAAGCCTGACCCTCACCCGTCCCCTAATCCTAACCCGTACGCTGACACTCACCCGCGCCCTCACACGTACGCTCCCCCTAAAGCGTTGTCGTACCCTCACCTGGACCCTAAAGCGTCCCCGTCCCCTAACCCTAACCCTAGCCCGAACCCTAACCCTAACCCTTCCCCTGACCCTCACCCGTCCCCTAATCCTAACCCGTACGCTGACACTCAGCCGCGCCCTCACACGTAGGCTCCCCCTAAAGCGTTGTCGTACCCTCACCTGGACCCTAAACCGTCCCCGTCCCCTAACCCTAACCCTAGCCCGAACACTAACCCTAACCCTTCCTCGAAGCCTGACCCTCACCCGTCCCCTAATCCTAACCCGTACGCTGACACTCACCCACGCCCTCACACGTACGCTCCCCCTAAAGCGTTGTCGTACCCTCACCTGGACCCTAAACCGTCCCCGTCCCCTAACCCTAACCCTAGCCCGAACCCTAACCCTAACCCTTCCCCGAAGCCTGACCCTCACCCGTCCCCTAATCCTAACCCGTATGCTGACACTCACCCGCGCCCTCACACGTAGGCTCCCCCTAAAGCGTTGTCGTACCCTCACCTGGACCCTAAACCGTCCCCGTCCCCTAACCCTAACCCTAGCCCGAACCCTAACCCTAACCCTTCCCCGAAGCCTGACCCTCACCCGTCCCCTAATCCTAACCCGTATGCTGACACTCACCCGCGCCCTCACACGTAGGCTCCCCCTAAAACGTTGTCGTACCCTCACCTGGACCCTAAACCGTCCCCGTCCCCTAACCCTAACCCTAGCCCGAACCCTAACCCTAACCCTTCCCCGAAGCCTGACCCTCAGCCGTCCCCTAATCCTAACCCGTATGCTGACACTCACCCGCGCCCTCACACGTACGCTCCCCCTAAAGCGTTGTCGTACCCTCACCTGGACCCTAAACCGTCCCCGTCCCCTAACCCTAACCCTAGCCCGAACCCTAACCCTAACCCTTCCCCGAAGCCTGACCCTCACCCGTCCCCTAATCCTAACCCGTACGCTGACACTCACCCGCGCCCTCACACGTACGCTCCCCCTAAAGCGTTGTCGTACCCTCACCTGGACCCTAAACCGTCCCCGTCCCCTAACCCTAACCCTAGCCCGAACCCTAACCCTAACCCTTCCCCGAAGCCTGACACTCACCCTTCCCCTAATCCTAACCCGTACGCTGACACTCACCCGCGCCCTCACACGTAGGCTCCCCCTAAAGTGTTGTCGTACCCTCACCTGGACCCTAAACCGTCCCCGTCCCCTAACCCTAACCCTAGCCCGAACCCTAACCCTAACCCTTCCCCGAAGCCTGACCCTCACCCGTCCCCTAATCCTAACCCGTACGCTGACACCCACCCGCGCCCTCACACGTAGGCTCCCCCTAAAGCGTTGTCGTACCCTCACCTGGACCCTAAACCGTCCCCGTCCCCTAACCCTAACCCTAGCCCGAACCCTAACCCTAACCCTTCCCCGAAGCCTGACCCTCAGCCGTCCCCTAATCCTAACCCGTACGCTGACACTCACCCGCGCCCTCACACGTACGCTCCCCCTAAAGCGTTGTCGTACCCTCACCTGGACCCTAAACCGTCCCCGTCCCCTAACCCTAACCCTAGCCCGAACCCTAACCCTAACCCTTCCCCGAAGCCTGACCCTCACCCGTCCCCTAATCCTAACCCGTACGCTGACACTCACCCGCGCCCTCACACGTACGCTCCCCCTAAAGCGTTGTCGTACCCTCACCTGGACCCTAAACCGTCCCCGTCCCCTAACCCTAACCCTAGCCCGAACCCTAACCCTAACCCTTCCCCGAAGCCTGACACTCACCCTTCCCCTAATCCTAACCCGTACGCTGACACTCACCCGCGCCCTCACACGTAGGCTCCCCCTAAAGTGTTGTCGTACCCTCACCTGGACCCTAAACCGTCCCCGTCCCCTAACCATAACCCTAGCCCGAACCCTAACCCTAACCCTTCCCCGAAGCCTGACCCTCACCCGTCCCCTAATCCTAACCCGTACGCTGACACTCACCCGCGCCCTCACACGTAGGCTCCCCCTAAAGCGTTGTCGTACCCTCACCTGGACCCTAAACCGTCCCCGTCCCCTAACCCTAACCCTAGCCCGAACCCTAACCCTAACCCTTCCCCGAAGCCTGACCCTCACCCGTCCCCTAATCCTAACCCGTACGCTGACACTCACCCGCGCCCTCACACGTAGGCTCCCCCTAAAGCGTTGTCGTACCCTCACCTGGACCCTAAACCGTCCCCGTCCCCTAACCCTAACTCTAGCCCGAACCCTAACCCTAACCCTTCCCCGAAGCCTGACCCTCACCCGCCCCCTAATCCTAACCCGTATGCTGACACTCACCCGCGCCCTCACACGTAGGCTCCCCCTAAAGCGTTGTCGTACCCTCACCTGGACCCTAAACCGTCCCCGTCCCCTAACCCTAACCCTAGCCCGAACCCTAACCCTAACCCTTCCCCGAAGCCTGACCCTCACCCGTCCCCTAATCCTAACCCGTATGCTGACACTCACCCGCGCCCTCACACGTAGGCTCCCCCTAAAACGTTGTCGTACCCTCACCTGGACCCTAAACCGTCCCCGTCCCCTAACCCTAACCCTAGCCCAAACCCTAACCCTAACCCTTCCCCGAAGCCTGACCCTCACCCGTCCCCTAATCCTAACCCGTACGCTGACACTCACCCGCGCCCTCACACGTACGCTCCCCCTAAAGCGTTGTCGTTCCCTCACCTGGACCCTAAACCGTCCCCGTCCCCTAACCCTAACCCTAGCCCGAACCCTAACCCTAACCCTTCCCCGAAGCCTGACCCTCACCCGTCCCCTAATGCTAACCCGTACGCTGACACTCACCCGCGCCCTCACACGTACGCTCCCCCTAAAGCGTTGTCGTACCCTCACCTGGACCCTAAACCGTCCCCGTCCCCTAACCCTAACCCTAGCCCGAACCCTAACCCTAACCCTTCCCCGAAGCCTGACACTCACCCGTCCCCTAATCCTAACCCGTACGCTGACACTCAGCCGCGCCCTCACACGTAGGCTCCCCCTAAAGCGTTGTCGTACCCTCACCTGGACCCTAAACCGTCCCCGTCCCCTAACCCTAACCCTAGCCCGAACCCTAACCCTAACCCTTCCCCGAAGCCTGACCCTCACCCGTCCCCTAATCCTAACCCGTACGCTGACACTCACCCGCGCCCTCACACGTATGATCCCCCTAAAGCGTTGTCGTACCCTCACCTGGACCCTAAACCGTCCCCGTCCCCTAACCCTAACCCTAGCCAGAACCCTAACCCTAACCCTTCCCCGAAGCCTGACCCTCACCCGTCCCCTAATCCTAACCCGTACGCTGACACTCACCCGCGCCCTCACACGTACGCTCCCCCTAAAGCGTTGTCGTACCCTCACCTGGACCCTAAACCGTCCCCGTCCCCTAACCCTAACCCTAGCCCGAACCCTAACCCTAACCCTTCCCCGAAGCCTGACCCTCACCCGTCCCCTAATCCTAACCCGTACGCTGACACTCACCCGCGCCCTCACACGTACGCTCCCCCTAAAGCGTTGTCGTACCCTCACCTGGACCCTAAACCGTCCCCGTCCCCTAACCCTAACCCTAGCCCGAACCCTAACCCTAACCCTTCCCCGAAGCCTGACCCTCACCCGTCCCCTAATCCTAACCCGTACGCTGACACTCACCCGCGCCCTCACACGTACGCTCCCCCTAAAGCTTTGTCGTACCCTCACCTGGACCCTAAACCGTCCCCGTCCCCTAACCCTAACCCTAGCCCGAACCCTAACCCTAACCCTTCCCCGAAGCCTGACCCTCACCCGTCCCCTAATCCTAACCCGTACGCTGACACTCACCCGCGCCCTCACACGTACGCTCCCCCTAAAGCGTTGTCGTACCCTCACCTGGACCCTAAACCGTCCCCGTCCCCTAACCCTAACCCTAGCCCGAACCCTAACCCTAACCCTTCCCCGAAGCCTGACCCTCACCCGTCCCCTAATCCTAACCCGTACGCTGACACTCACCCGCGCCCTCACACGTACGCTCCCCCTAAAGCGTTGTCGTACCCTCACCTGGACCCTAAACCATCCCCGTCCCCTAACCCTAACCCTAGCCCGAACCCTAACCCTAACCCTTCCCCGAAGCCTGACCCTCACCCGTCCCCTAATCCTAATCCGTACGCTGACACTCACCCGCGCCCTCACACGTACGCTCCCCCTAAAGCGTTGTCGTACCCTCACCTGGACCCTAAACCGTCCCCGTCCCCTAACCCTAACCCTAGCCCGAACCCTAACCCTAACCCTTCCCCGAAGCCTGACACTCACCCTTCCCCTAATCCTAACCCGTACGCTGACACTCACCCGCGCCCTCACACGTAGGCTCCCCCTAAAGTGTTGTCGTACCCTCACCTGGACCCTAAACCGTCCCCGTCCCCTAACCCTAACCCTAGCCCGAACCCTAACCCTAACCCTTCCCCGAAGCCTGACCCTCACCAGTCCCCTAATCCTAACCCGTACGCTGACACTCACCCGCGCCCTCACACGTACGCTCCCCCTAAAGCGTTGTCGTACCCTCACCTGGACCCTAAACCGTCCCCGTCCCCTAACCCTAACCCTAGCCCGAACCCTAACCCTAACCCTTCCCCGAAGCCTGACCCTCACCCGTCCCCTAATCCTAACCCGTACGCTGACACTCACCCGCGCCCTCACACGTACGCTCCCCCTAAAGCGTTGTCGTACCCTCACCTGGACCCTAAACCGTCCCCGTCCCCTAACCCTAACCCTAGCCCGAACCCTAACCCTAACCCTTCCCCGAAGCCTGACCCTCACCCGTCCCCTAATCCTAACCCGTACGCTGACACTCACCCGCGCCCTCACACGTAGGCTCCCCCTAAAGCGTTGTCGTACCCTCACCTGGACCCTAAACCGTCCCCGTCCCCTAACCGTAACCCTAGCCCGAACCCTAACCCTAACCCTTCCCAGAAGCCTGATCCTCACCCGTCCCCTAATCCTAACCCGTACGCTGACACTCACCCGCGCCCTCACACGTACGCCCCCCGTAAAGCGTTGTCGTACCCTCACCTGGACCCTAAACCGTCCCCGTCCCCTAACCCTAACCCTAGCCCGAACCCTAACCCTAACCCTTCCCCGAAGCCTGACCCTCACCCGTCCCCTAATCCTAACCCGTACGCTGACACTCACCCGCGCCCTCACACGTACGCTCCCCCTAAAGCGTTGTCGTACCCTCACCTGGACCCTAAACCGTCCCCGTCCCCTAACCCTAACCCTAGCCCGAACCCTAACCCTAACACTTCCCCGAAGCCTGACCCTCACCCGTCCCCTAATCCTAACCCGTACGCTGACACTCACCCGCGCCCTCACACGTACGCTCCCCCTAAAGCGTTGTCGTACCCTCACCTGGACCCTAAACCGTCCCCGTCCCCTAACCCTAACCCTAGCCCGAACCCTAACCCTAACCCTTCCCCGAAGCCTGACCCTCACCCGTCCCCTAATCCTAACCCGTACGCTGACACTCACCCGCGCCCTCACACGTACGCTCCCCCTAAAGCGTTGTCATACCCTCACCTGGACCCTAAACCGTCCCCGTCCCCTAACCCTAACCCTAGCCCGAACCCTAACCCTAACCCTTCCCCGAAGCCTGACCCTCACCCGTCCCCTAATCCTAACCTGTACGCTGACACTCACCTGCGCCCTCACACGTACGCTCCCCCTAAAGCGTTGTCGTACCCTCACCTGGACCCTAAACCGTCCCCGTCCCCTAACCCTAACCCTAGCCCGAACCCTAACCCTAACCCTTCCCCGAAGCCTGACCCTCACCCGTCCCCTAATCCTAACCCGTACGCTGACACTCACCCGCGCCCTCACACGTACGCTCCCCCTAAAGCGTTGTCGTACCCTCACCTGGACCCTAAACCGTCCCCGTCCCCTAACCCTAACCCTAGCCCGAACCCTAACCCTAACCCTTCCCCGAAGCCTGACCCTCACCCGTCCCCTAATCCTAACCCGTACGCTGACACTCACCCGCGCCCTCACACGTAGGCTCCCCCTAAAGCGTTGTCGTACCCTCACCTGGACCCTAAACTGTCCCCGTCCCCTAACCCTAACCCTAGCCCGAACCCTAACCCTAACCCTTCCCCGAAGCCTGACACTCACCCGTCCCCTAATCCTAACCCGTACGCTGACACTCACCCGCGCCCTCACACGTACGCTCCCCCTAAAGCGTTGTCGTACCCTCACCTGGACCCTAAACCGTCCCCGTCCCCTAACCCTAACCCTAGCCCGAACCCTAACCCTAACCCTTCCCCAAAGCCTGACCCTCACCCGTCCCCTAATCCTAACCCGTACGCTGACACTCACCCGCGCCCTCACACGTAGGCTCCCCCTAAAGCGTTGTCGTACGCTCACCTGGACCCTAAACCGTCCCCGTCCCCTAACCCTAACCCTAGCCCGAACCCTAACCCTAACCCTTCCCCGAAGCCTGACCCTCACCCGTCCCCTAATCCTAACCCGTACGCTGACACTCACCCGCGCCCTCACACGTACGCCCCCCGTAAAGCGTTGTCGTACCCTCACCTGGACCCTAAACCGTCCCCGTCCCCTAACCCTAACCCTAGCCCGAACCCTAACCCTAACCCTTCCCCGAAGCCTGACCCTCACCCGTCCCCTAATCCTAACCCGTACGCTGACACTCACCCGCGCCCTCACACGTACGCTCCCCCTAAAGCGTTGTCGTACCATCACCTGGACCCTAAACCGTCCCCGTCCCCTAACCCTAACCCTAGCCCGAACCCTAACCCTAACCCTTCCCCGAAGCCTGACCCTCACCCGTCCCCTAATCCTAACCCGTACGCTGACACTCACCCGCGCCCTCACACGTACGCTCCCCCTAAAGCGTTGTCGTTCCCTCACCTGGACCCTAAACCGTCCCCGTCCCCTAACCCTAACCCTAGCCCGAACCCTAACCCTAACCCTTCCCCGAAGCCTGACCCTCACCCGTCCCCTAATCCTAACCCGTACGCTGACACTCACCCGCGCCCTCACACGTAGGCTCCCCCTAAAGCGTTGTCGTACCCTCACCTGGACCCTAAACCGTCCCCGTCCCCTAACCCTAACCCTAGCCCGAACCCTAACCCTAACCCTTCCCCGAAGCCTGACCCTCACCCGTCCCCTAATCCTAACCCGTACGCTGAAACTCACCCACGCCCTCACACGTACGCTCCCCCTAAAGCGTTGTCGTACCCTCACCTGGACCCTAAACCGTCCCCGTCCCCTAACCCTAACCCTAGCCCGAACCCTAACCCTAACCCTTCCCCGAAGCCTGACCCTCACCCGTCCCCTAATCCTAACCCGTATGCTGACACTCACCCGCGCCCTCACACGTAGGCTCCCCCTAAAACGTTGTCGTACCCTCACCTGGACCCTAAACCGTCCCCGTCCCCTAACCCTAACCCTAGCCCAAACCCTAACCCTAACCCTTCCCCGAAGCCTGACCCTCACCCGTCCCCTAATCCTAACCCGTACGCTGACACTCACCCGCGCCCTCACACGTACGCTCCCCCTAAAGCGTTGTCGTTCCCTCACCTGGACCCTAAACCGTCCCCGTCCCCTAACCCTAACCCTAGCCCGAACCCTAACCCTAACCCTTCCCCGAAGCCTGACCCTCACCCGTCCCCTAATGCTAACCCGTACGCTGACACTCACCCGCGCCCTCACACGTACGCTCCCCCTAAAGCGTTGTCGTACCCTCACCTGGACCCTAAACCGTCCCCGTCCCCTAACCCTAACCCTAGCCCGAACCCTAACCCTAACCCTTCCCCGAAGCCTGACACTCACCCGTCCCCTAATCCTAACCCGTACGCTGACACTCAGCCGCGCCCTCACACGTAGGCTCCCCCTAAAGCGTTGTCGTACCCTCACCTGGACCCTAAACCGTCCCCGTCCCCTAACCCTAACCCTAGCCCGAACCCTAACCCTAACCCTTCCCCGAAGCCTGACCCTCACCCGTCCCCTAATCCTAACCCGTACGCTGACACTCACCCGCGCCCTCACACGTATGATCCCCCTAAAGCGTTGTCGTACCCTCACCTGGACCCTAAACCGTCCCCGTCCCCTAACCCTAACCCTAGCCAGAACCCTAACCCTAACCCTTCCCCGAAGCCTGACCCTCACCCGTCCCCTAATCCTAACCCGTACGCTGACACTCACCCGCGCCCTCACACGTACGCTCCCCCTAAAGCGTTGTCGTACCCTCACCTGGACCCTAAACCGTCCCCGTCCCCTAACCCTAACCCTAGCCTGAACCCTAACCCTAACCCTTCCCCGAAGCCTGACCCTCACCCTTCCCCTAATCCTAACCCGTACGCTGACACTCACCCGCGCCCTCACACGTACGCTCCCCCTAAAGCGTTGTCGTACCCTCACCTGGACCCTAAACCGTCCCCGTCCCCTAACCCTAACCCTAGCCCGAACCCTAACCCTAACCCTTCCCCGAAGCCTGACCCTCACCCGTCCCCTAATCCTAACCCGTACGCTGACACTCACCCGCGCCCTCACACGTACGCTCCCCCTAAAGCTTTGTCGTACCCTCACCTGGACCCTAAACCGTCCCCGTCCCCTAACCCTAACCCTAGCCCGAACCCTAACCCTAACCCTTCCCCGAAGCCTGACCCTCACCCGTCCCCTAATCCTAACCCGTACGCTGACACTCACCCGCGCCCTCACACGTACGCTCCCCCTAAAGCGTTGTCGTACCCTCACCTGGACCCTAAACCGTCCCCGTCCCCTAACCCTAACCCTAGCCCGAACCCTAACCCTAACCCTTCCCCGAAGCCTGACCCTCACCCGTCCCCTAATCCTAACCCGTACGCTGACACTCACCCGCGCCCTCACACGTACGCTCCCCCTAAAGCGTTGTCGTACCCTCACCTGGACCCTAAACCATCCCCGTCCCCTAACCCTAACCCTAGCCCGAACCCTAACCCTAACCCTTCCCCGAAGCCTGACCCTCACCCGTCCCCTAATCCTAATCCGTACGCTGACACTCACCCGCGCCCTCACACGTACGCTCCCCCTAAAGCGTTGTCGTACCCTCACCTGGACCCTAAACCGTCCCCGTCCCCTAACCCTAACCCTAGCCCGAACCCTAACCCTAACCCTTCCCCGAAGCCTGACACTCACCCTTCCCCTAATCCTAACCCGTACGCTGACACTCACCCGCGCCCTCACACGTAGGCTCCCCCTAAAGTGTTGTCGTACCCTCACCTGGACCCTAAACCGTCCCCGTCCCCTAACCCTAACCCTAGCCCGAACCCTAACCCTAACCCTTCCCCGAAGCCTGACCCTCACCAGTCCCCTAATCCTAACCCGTACGCTGACACTCACCCGCGCCCTCACACGTAGGCTCCCCCTAAAGCGTTGTCGTACCCTCACCTGGACCCTAAACCGTCCCCGTCCCCTAACCCTAACCCTAGCCCGAACCCTAACCCTAACCCTTCCCCGAAGCCTGACCCTCACCCGTCCCCTAATCCTAACCCGTACGCTGACACTCACCCGCGCCCTCACACGTACGCTCCCCCTAAAGCGTTGTCGTACCCTCACCTGGACCCTAAACCGTCCCCGTCCCCTAACCCTAACCCTAGCCCGAACCCTAACCCTAACCCTTCCCCGAAGCCTGACCCTCACCCGTCCCCTAATCCTAACCCGTACGCTGACACTCACCCGCGCCCTCACACGTAGGCTCCCCCTAAAGCGTTGTCGTACCCTCACCTGGACCCTAAACCGTCCCCGTCCCCTAACCGTAACCCTAGCCCGAACCCTAACCCTAACCCTTCCCAGAAGCCTGATCCTCACCCGTCCCCTAATCCTAACCCGTACGCTGACACTCACCCGCGCCCTCACACGTACGCCCCCCGTAAAGCGTTGTCGTACCCTCACCTGGACCCTAAACCGTCCCCGTCCCCTAACCCTAACCCTAGCCCGAACCCTAACCCTAACCCTTCCCCGAAGCCTGACCCTCACCCGTCCCCTAATCCTAACCCGTACGCTGACACTCACCCGCGCCCTCACACGTACGCTCCCCCTAAAGCGTTGTCGTACCCTCACCTGGACCCTAAACCGTCCCCGTCCCCTAACCCTAACCCTAGCCCGAACCCTAACCCTAACACTTCCCCGAAGCCTGACCCTCACCCGTCCCCTAATCCTAACCCGTACGCTGACACTCACCCGCGCCCTCACACGTACGCTCCCCCTAAAGCGTTGTCGTACCCTCACCTGGACCCTAAACCGTCCCCGTCCCCTAACCCTAACCCTAGCCCGAACCCTAACCCTAACCCTTCCCCGAAGCCTGACCCTCACCCGTCCCCTAATCCTAACCCGTACGCTGACACTCACCCGCGCCCTCACACGTACGCTCCCCCTAAAGCGTTGTCATACCCTCACCTGGACCCTAAACCGTCCCCGTCCCCTAACCCTAACCCTAGCCCGAACCCTAACCCTAACCCTTCCCCGAAGCCTGACCCTCACCCGTCCCCTAATCCTAACCTGTACGCTGACACTCACCTGCGCCCTCACACGTACGCTCCCCCTAAAGCGTTGTCGTACCCTCACCTGGACCCTAAACCGTCCCCGTCCCCTAACCCTAACCCTAGCCCGAACCCTAACCCTAACCCTTCCCCGAAGCCTGACCCTCACCCGTCCCCTAATCCTAACCCGTACGCTGACACTCACCCGCGCCCTCACACGTACGCTCCCCCTAAAGCGTTGTCGTACCCTCACCTGGACCCTAAACCGTCCCCGTCCCCTAACCCTAACCCTAGCCCGAACCCTAACCCTAACCCTTCCCCGAAGCCTGACCCTCACCCGTCCCCTAATCCTAACCCGTACGCTGACACTCACCCGCGCCCTCACACGTAGGCTCCCCCTAAAGCGTTGTCGTACCCTCACCTGGACCCTAAACTGTCCCCGTCCCCTAACCCTAACCCTAGCCCGAACCCTAACCCTAACCCTTCCCCGAAGCCTGACACTCACCCGTCCCCTAATCCTAACCCGTACGCTGACACTCACCCGCGCCCTCACACGTACGCTCCCCCTAAAGCGTTGTCGTACCCTCACCTGGACCCTAAACCGTCCCCGTCCCCTAACCCTAACCCTAGCCCGAACCCTAACCCTAACCCTTCCCCAAAGCCTGACCCTCACCCGTCCCCTAATCCTAACCCGTACGCTGACACTCACCCGCGCCCTCACACGTAGGCTCCCCCTAAAGCGTTGTCGTACGCTCACCTGGACCCTAAACCGTCCCCGTCCCCTAACCCTAACCCTAGCCCGAACCCTAACCCTAACCCTTCCCCGAAGCCTGACCCTCACCCGTCCCCTAATCCTAACCCGTACGCTGACACTCACCCGCGCCCTCACACGTACGCCCCCCGTAAAGCGTTGTCGTACCCTCACCTGGACCCTAAACCGTCCCCGTCCCCTAACCCTAACCCTAGCCCGAACCCTAACCCTAACCCTTCCCCGAAGCCTGACCCTCACCCGTCCCCTAATCCTAACCCGTACGCTGACACTCACCCGCGCCCTCACACGTACGCTCCCCCTAAAGCGTTGTCGTACCATCACCTGGACCCTAAACCGTCCCCGTCCCCTAACCCTAACCCTAGCCCGAACCCTAACCCTAACCCTTCCCCGAAGCCTGACCCTCACCCGTCCCCTAATCCTAACCCGTACGCTGACACTCACCCGCGCCCTCACACGTACGCTCCCCCTAAAGCGTTGTCGTTCCCTCACCTGGACCCTAAACCGTCCCCGTCCCCTAACCCTAACCCTAGCCCGAACCCTAACCCTAACCCTTCCCCGAAGCCTGACCCTCACGCGTCCCCTAATCCTAACCCGTACGCTGACACTCACCCGCGCCCTCACACGTAGGCTCCCCCTAAAGCGTTGTCGTACCCTCACCTGGACCCTAAACCGTCCCCGTCCCCTAACCCTAACCCTAGCCCGAACCCTAACCCTAACCCTTCCCCGAAGCCTGACCCTCACCCGTCCCCTAATCCTAACCCGTACGCTGAAACTCACACACGCCCTCACACGTACGCTCCCCCTAAAGCGTTGTCGTACCCTCACCTGGACCCTAAACCGTCCCCGTCCCCTAACCCTAACCCTAGCCCGAACCCTAACCCTAACCCTTCCCCGAAGCCTGACCCTCACCCGTCCCCTAATCCTAACCCGTACGCTGACACTCACCCGCGCCCTCACATGTAGGCTCCCCCTAAAGCGTTGTCGTACCCTCACCTGGACCCTAAACCGTCCCCGTCCCCTAACCCTAACCCTAGCCCGAACCCTAACCCTAACCCTTCCCCGAAGCCTGACCCTCAGCCGTCCCCTAATCCTAACCCGTACGCTGACACTCACCCGCGCCCTCACACGTACGCTCCCCCTAAAGCGTTGTCGTTCCCTCACCTGGACCCTAAACCGTCCCCGTCCCCTAACCCTAACCCTAGCCCGAACCCTAACCCTAACCCTTCCCCGAAGCCTGACCCTCACCCGTCCCCTAATCCTAACCCGTACGCTGACACTCACCCGCGCCCTCACACGTACGCTCCCCCTAAAGCGTTGTCGTACCCTCACCTGGACCCTAAACCGTCCCCGTCGCTAACCCTAACCCTAGCCCGAACCCTAACCCTAACCCTTCCCCGAAGCCTGACCCTCACCCGTCCCCTAATCCTAACCCGTACGCTGACACTCAGCCGCGCCCTCACACGTAGGCTCCCCCTAAAGCGTTGTCGTACCCTCACCTGGACCCTAAACCGTCCCCGTCCCCTAACCCTAACCCTAGCCCGAACCCTAACCCTAACCCTTCCCCGAAGCCTGACCCTCACCCGTCCCCTAATCCTAACCCGTACGCTGACACTCACCCGCGCCCTCACACGTACGCTCCCCCTAAAGCGTTGTCGTACCCTCACCTGGACCCTAAACCGTCCCCGTCCCCTAACCCTAACCCTAGCCCGAACCCTAACCCTAACCCTTCCCCGAAGCCTGACCCTCACCCGTCCCCTAATCCTAACCCGTACGCTGACACTCACCCGCGCCCTCACACGTACGCTCCCCCTAAAGCGTTGTCGTACCCTCACCTGGACCCTAAACCATCCCCGTCCCCTAACCCTAACCCTAGCCCGAACCCTAACCCTAACCCTTCCCCGAAGCCTGACCCTCACCCGTCCCCTAATCCTAACCCGTACGCTGACACTCACCCGCGCCCTCACACGTACGCTCCCCCTAAAGCGTTGTCGTACCCTCACCTGGACCCTAAACCGTCTCCGTCCCCTAACCCTAACCCTAGCCCGAACCCTAACCCTAACCCTTCCCCGAAGCCTGACCCTCACCCGTCCCCTAATCCTAACCCGTACGCTGACACTCACCCGCGCCCTCACACGTACGCTCCCCCTAAAGCGTTGTCGTACCCTCACCTGGACCCTAAACCGTCCCCTAACCCTAACCCTAACCCTAGCCCGAACCCTAACCCTAACCCTTCCCCGAAGCCTGACCCTCACCCGTCCCCTAATCCTAACCCGTACGTTGACACTCACCCGTGCCCTCACACGTACGCTCCCCCTAAAGCGTTGTCGTACCCTCACCTGGACCCTAAACCGTCCCCTAACCCTAACCCTAACCCTAGCCCGAACCCTAACCCTAACCCTTCCCCGAAGCCTGACCCTCACCCGTCCCCTAATCCTAACCCGTACGCTGACACTCACCCGCGCCCTCACACGTATGCTCCCCCTAAAGCGTTGTCGTACCCTCACCTGGACCCTAAACCGTTCCCATCCCCTAACCCTAACCCTAGCCCGAACCCTAACCCTAACCCTTCCCCGAAGCCTGACCCTCACCCGTCCCCTAATCCTAACCCGTACGCTGACACTCACCCGCGCCCTCACACGTAGGCTCCCCCTAAAGCGTTGTCGTACCCTCACCTGGACCCTAAACCGTCCCCGTCCCCTAACCCTAACCCTAGCCCGAACCCTAACCCTAACCCTTCCCCGAAGCCTGACCCTCACCCGTCCCCTAATCCTAACCCGTACGCTGACACTCACCCGCGCCCTCACACGTACGCTCCCCCTAAAGCGTTGTCGTACCCTCACCTGGACCCTAAACCGTCCCCGTCCCCTAACCCTAACCCTAGCCCGAACCCTAACCCTAACCCTTCCCCGAAGCCTGACCCTCACCCGTCCGCTAATCCTAACCCGTACGCTGACACTCACCCGCGCCCTCACACGTACGCTCCCCCTAAAGCGTTGTCGTACCCTCACCTGGACCCTAAACCGTCCCCGTCCCCTAACCCTAACCCTAGCCCGAACCCTAACCCTAACCCTTCCCCGAAGCCTGACCCTCACCCGTCCCCTAATCCTAACCCGTACGCTGACACTCACCCACGCCCTCACACGTAGGCTCCCCCTAAAGCGTTGTCGTACCCTCACCTGGACCCTAAACCGTCCCCGTCCCCTAACCCTAACCCTAGCCCGAACCCTAACCCTAACCCTTCCCCGAAGCCTGACCCTCACCCGTCCCCTAATCCTAACCCGTACGCTGACACTCACGCGCGCCCTCACACGTACGCTCCCCCTAAAGCGTTGTCGTACCCTCACCTGGACCCTAAACCGTCCCCGTCCCCTAACCCTAACCCTAGCCCGAACCCTAACCCTAACCCTTCCCCGAAGCCTGACCCTCACCCGTCCCCTAATCCTAGCCCGTACGCTGACACTCACCCGCGCCCTCACACGTACGCTCCCCCTAAAGCGTTGTCATACCCTCACCTGGACCCTAAACCGTCCCCGTCCCCTAACCCTAACCCTAGCCCGAACCCTAACCCTAACCCTTCCCCGAAGCCTGACCCTCACCCGTCCCCTAATCCTAACCCGTACGCTGACACTCACCCGCGCCCTCACACGTACGCTCCCCCTAAAGCGTTGTCGTACCCTCACCTGGACCCTAAACCGTCCCCGTCCCCTAACCCTAACCCTAGCCCGAACCCTAACCCTAACCCTTCCCCGAAGCCTGACCCTCACCCGTCCCCTATTCCTAACCCGTACGCTGACACTCACCCGCGTCCTCACACGTACGCTCCCCCTAAAGCGTTGTCGTACCCTCACCTGGACCCTAAACCGTCCCCGTCCCCTAACCCTAACCCTAGCCCGAACCCTAACCCTAACCCTTCCCCGAAGCCTGAATCTCACCCGTCCCCTAATCCTAACCCGTTCGCTGACACTCACCCGCGCCCTCACACGTACGCTCCCCCTAAAGCGTTGTCGTACCCTCACCTGGACCCTAAACCGTCCCCGTCCCCTAACCCTAACCCTAGCCCGAACCCTAACCCTAACCCTTCCCCGAAGCCTGACCCTCACCCGTCCCCTAATCCTAACCCGTACGCTGACACTCACCCGCGCCCTCACACGTAGGCTCCCCCTAAAGCGTTGTCGTACCCTCACCTGGACCCTAAACCGTCCCCGTCCCCTAACCCTAACCCTAGCCCGAACCCTAAACCTAACCCTTCCCCGAAGCCTGACCCTCACCCGTCCCCTAATCCTAACCCGTACGCTGACACTCACCCGCGCCCTCACACGTAGGCTCCCCCTAAAGCGTTGTCGTACCCTCACCTGGACCCTAAACCGTCCCCGTCCCCTAACCCTAACCCTAGCCCGAACCCTAACCCTAACCCTTCCCCGAAGCCTGACCCTCACCCGTCCCCTAATCCTAACCCGTACGCTGACACTCACCCGCGCCCTCACACGTAGGCTCCCCCTTAAGCGTTGTCGTACCCTCACCTGGACCCTAAACCGTCCCCGTCCCCTAACCCTAACCCTAGCCCGAACCCTAACCCTAACCCTTCCCCGAAGCCTGACCCTCACCCGTCCCCTAATCCTAACCCGTACGCTGACACTCACCCGCGCCCTCACACGTACGCTCCCCCTAAAGCGTTGTCGTACCCTCACCTGGACCCTAAACCGTCCCCGTCCCCTAACCCTAACCCTAGCCCGAACCCTAACCCTAACCCTTCCCCGAAGCCTGACCCTCACCCGTCCCCTAATCCTAACCCGTACGCTGACACTCACCCGCGCCCTCACACGTACGCTCCCCCTAAAGCGTTTTCGTACCCTCACCTGGACCCTAAACCGTCCCCGTCCCCTAACCCTAACCCTAGCCCGAACCCTAACCCTAACCCTTCCCCGAAGCCTGACCCTCACCCGTCCCCTAATCCTAACCCGTACGCTGACACTCACCCGCGCCCTCACACGTACGCTCCCCCTAAAGCGTTGTCGTACCCTCACCTGGACCCTAAACCGTCCCCGTCCCCTAACCCTAACCCTAGCCCGAACCCTAACCCTAACCCTTCCCCGAAGCCTGACCCTCACCCGTCCCCTAATCCTAACCCGTACGCTGACACTCACCCGCGCCCTCACACGTAGGCTCCCCCTAAAGCGTTGTCGTACCCTCACCTGGACCCTAAACCGTCCCCGTCCCCTAACCCTAACCCTAGCCCGAACCCTAACCCTAACCCTTCCCCGAAGCCTGACCCTCACCCGTCCCCTAATCCTAACCCGTACGCTGACACTCACCCGCGCCCTCACACGTAGGCTCCCCCTAAAGCGTTGTCGTACCCTCACCTGGACCCTAAACCGTCCCCGTCCCCTAACCCTAACCCTAGCCCGAACCCTAACCCTAACCCTTTCCCGAAGCCTGACCCTCACCCGTCCCCTAATCCTAACCCGTACGCTGACACTCACCCGCGCCCTCACACGTACGCTCCCCCTAAAGCGTTGTCGTACCCTCACCTGGACCCTAAACCGTCCCCTAACCCTAACCCTAACCCTAGCCCGAACCCTAACCCTAACCCTTCCCCGAAGCCTGACCCTCACCCGTCCCCTAATCCTAACCCGTACGTTGACACTCACCCGTGCCCTCACACGTACGCTCCCCCTAAAGCGTTGTCGTACCCTCACCTGGACCCTAAACCGTCCCCTAACCCTAACCCTAACCCTAGCCCGAACCCTAACCCTAACCCTTCCCCGAAGCCTGACCCTCACCCGTCCCCTAATCCTAACCCGTACGCTGACACTCACCCGCGCCCTCACACGTATGCTCCCCCTAAAGCGTTGTCGTACCCTCACCTGGACCCTAAACCGTTCCCATCCCCTAACCCTAACCCTAGCCCGAACCCTAACCCTAACCCTTCCCCGAAGCCTGACCCTCACCCGTCCCCTAATCCTAACCCGTACGCTGACACTCACCCGCGCCCTCACACGTAGGCTCCCCCTAAAGCGTTGTCGTACCCTCACCTGGACCCTAAACCGTCCCCGTCCCCTAACCCTAACCCTAGCCCGAACCCTAACCCTAACCCTTCCCCGAAGCCTGACCCTCACCCGTCCCCTAATCCTAACCCGTACGCTGACACTCACCCGCGCCCTCACACGTACGCTCCCCCTAAAGCGTTGTCGTACCCTCACCTGGACCCTAAACCGTCCCCGTCCCCTAACCCTAACCCTAGCCCGAACCCTAACCCTAACCCTTCCCCGAAGCCTGACCCTCACCCGTCCGCTAATCCTAACCCGTACGCTGACACTCACCCGCGCCCTCACACGTACGCTCCCCCTAAAGCGTTGTCGTACCCTCACCTGGACCCTAAACCGTCCCCGTCCCCTAACCCTAACCCTAGCCCGAACCCTAACCCTAACCCTTCCCCGAAGCCTGACCCTCACCCGTCCCCTAATCCTAACCCATACGCTGACACTCACCCGCGCCCTCACACGTAGGCTCCCCCTAAAGCGTTGTCGTACCCTCACCTGGACCCTAAACCGTCCCCGTCCCCTAACCCTAACCCTAGCCCGAACCCTAACCCTAACCCTTCCCCGAAGCCTGACCCTCACCCGTCCCCTAATCCTAACCCGTACGCTGACACTCACCCGCGCCCTCACACGTACGCTCCCCCTAAAGCGTTGTCGTACCCTCACCTGGACCCTAAACCGTCCCCGTCCCCTAACCCTAACCCTAGCCCGAACCCTAACCCTAACCCTTCCCCGAAGCCTGACCCTCACCCGTCCCCTAATCCTAGCCCGTACGCTGACACTCACCCGCGCCCTCACACGTACGCTCCCCCTAAAGCGTTGTCATACCCTCACCTGGACCCTAAACCGTCCCCGTCCCCTAACCCTAACCCTAGCCCGAACCCTAACCCTAACCCTTCCCCGAAGCCTGACCCTCACCCGTCCCCTAATCCTAACCCGTACGCTGACACTCACCCGCGCCCTCACACGTACGCTCCCCCTAAAGCGTTGTCGTACCCTCACCTGGACCCTAAACCGTCCCCGTCCCCTAACCCTAACCCTAGCCCGAACCCTAACTCTAACCCTTCCCCGAAGCCTGACCCTCACCCGTCCCCTATTCCTAACCCGTACGCTGACACTCACCCGCGTCCTCACACGTACGCTCCCCCTAAAGCGTTGTCGTACCCTCACCTGGACCCTAAACCGTCCCCGTCCCCTAACCCTAACCCTAGCCCGAACCCTAACCCTAACCCTTCCCCGAAGCCTGAATCTCACCCGTCCCCTAATCCTAACCCGTTCGCTGACACTCACCCGCGCCCTCACACGTACGCTCCCCCTAAAGCGTTGTCGTACCCTCACCTGGACCCTAAACCGTCCCCGTCCCCTAACCCTAACCCTAGCCCGAACCCTAACCCTAACCCTTCCCCGAAGCCTGACCCTCACCCGTACCCTAATCCTAACCCCTACGCTGACACTCACCCGCGCCCTCACACGTACGCTCCCCCTAAAGCGTTGTCGTACCCTCACCTGGACCCTAAACCGTCCCCATCCCCTAACCCTAACCGTAGCCCGAACCCTAACCCTAACCCTTCCCCGAAGCCTGACCCTCACCCGTCCCCTAATCCTAACCCGTACGCTGACACTCACCCGCGCCCTCACACGTAGGCTCCCCCTAAAGCGTTGTCGTACCCTCACCTGGACCCTAAACCGTCCCCGTCCCCTAACCCTAACCCTAGCCCGAACCCTAAACCTAACCCTTCCCCGAAGCCTGACCCTCACCCGTCCCCTAATCCTAACCCGTACGCTGACACTCACCCGCGCCCTCACACGTAGGCTCCCCCTAAAGCGTTGTCGTACCCTCACCTGGACCCTAAACCGTCCCCGTCCCCTAACCCTAACCCTAGCCCGAACCCTAACCCTAACCCTTCCCCGAAGCCTGACCCTCACCCGTCCCCTAATCCTAACCCGTACGCTGACACTCACCCGCGCCCTCACACGTAGGCTCCCCCTTAAGCGTTGTCGTACCCTCACCTGGACCCTAAACCGTCCCCGTCCCCTAACCCTAACCCTAGCCCGAACCCTAACCCTAACCCTTCCCCGAAGCCTGACCCTCACCCGTCCCCTAATCCTAACCCGTACGCTGACACTCACCCGCGCCCTCACACGTACGCTCCCCCTAAAGCGTTGTCGTACCCTCACCTGGACCCTAAACCGTCCCCGTCCCCTAACCCTAACCCTAGCCCGAACCCTAACCCTAACCCTTCCCCGAAGCCTGACCCTCACCCGTCCCCTAATCCTAACCCGTACGCTGACACTCACCCGCGCCCTCACACGTACGCTCCCCCTAAAGCGTTGTCGTACCCTCACCTGGACCATAAACCGTCCCCTAACCCTAACCCTAACCCTAGCCAGAACCCTAACCCTAACCCTTCCCCGAAGCCTGACCCTCACCCGTCCCCTAATCCTAACCCGTACGCTGACACTCACCCGCGCCCTCACACGTACGCTCCCCCTAAAGCGTTGTCGTACCCTCACCTGGACCCTAAACCGTCCCCGTCCCCTAACCCTAACCCTAGCCCGAACCCTAACCCTAACCCTTCCCCGAAGCCTGACCCTCACCCGTCCCCTAATCCTAACCCGTACGCTGACACTCACCCGCGCCCTCACACGTAGGCTCCCCCTAAAGCGTTGTCGTACCCTCACCTGGACCCTAAACCGTCCCCGTCCCCTAACCCTAACCCTAGCCCGAACCCTAACCCTAACCCTTCCCCGAAGCCTGACCCTCACCCGTCCCCTAATCCTAACCCGTACGCTGACACTCACCCGCGCCCTCACACGTACGCTCCCCCTAAAGCGTTGTCGTACCCTCACCTGGACCCTAAACCGTCCCCGTCCCCTAACCCTAACCCTAGCCCGAACCCTAACCCTAACCCTTCCCCGAAGCCTGACCCTCACCCGTCCCCTAATCCTAACCCGTACGCTGACACTCACCCGCGCCCTCACACGTACGCTCCCCCTAAAGCGTTGTCGTACCCTCACCTGGACCCTAAACCGTCCCCGTCCCCTAACCCTAACCCTAGCCCGAACCCTAACCCTAACCCTTCCCCGAAGCCTGACCCTCACCCGTCCGCTAATCCTAACCCGTACGCTGACACTCACCCGCGCCCTCACACGTACGCTCCCCCTAAAGCGTTGTCGTACCCTCACCTGGACCCTAAACCGTCCCCGTCCCCTAACCCTAACCCTAGCCCGAACCCTAACCCTAACCCTTCCCCGAAGCCTGACCCTCACCCGTCCCCTAATCCTAACCCGTACGCTGACACTCACCCGCGCCCTCACACGTACGCTCCCCCTAAAGCGTTGTCGTACCCTCACCTGGACCCTAAACCGTCCCCATCCCCTAACCCTAACCCTAGCCCGAACCCTAACCCTAACCCTTCCCCGAAGCCTGACCCTCACCCGTCCCCTAATCCTAACCCGTACGCTGACACTCACTCGCGCCCTCACACGTACGCTCCCCCTAAAGCGTTGTCGTACCCTCACCTGGACCCTAAACCGTCCCCGTCCCCTAACCCTAACCCTAGCCCGAACCCTAACCCTAACCCTTCCCCGAAGCCTGACCCTCACCCGTCCCCTATTCCTAACCCGTACGCTGACACTCACCCGCGTCCTCACACGTACGCTCCCCCTAAAGCGTTGTCGTACCCTCACCTGGACCCTAAACCGTCCCCGTCCCCTAACCCTAACCCTAGCCCGAACCCTAACCCTAACCCTTCCCCGAAGCCTGACCCTCACCCGTCCCCTAATCCTAACCCGTACGCTGACACTCACCCGCGCCCTCACACGTACGCTCCCCCTAAAGCGTTGTCGTACCCTCACCTGGACCATAAACCGTCCCATAACCCTAACCCTAACCCTAGCCAGAACCCTAACCCTAACCCTTCCCCGAAGCCTGACCCTCACCCGTCCCCTAATCCTAACCCGTACGCTGACACTCACCCGTGCCCTCACACGTACGATCCCCCTAAAGCGTTGTCGTACCCTCACCTGGACCCTAAACCGTCCCCGTCCCCTAACCCTAACCCTAGCCCGAACCCTAACCCTAACCCTTCCCCGAAGCCTGACCCTCACCCGTCCCCTAATCCTAACCCGTACGCTGACACTCACCCGCGCCCTCACACGTAGGCTCCCCCTAAAGCGTTGTCGTACCCTCACCTGGACCCTAAACCGTCCCCGTCCCCTAACCCTAACCCTAGCCCGAACCCTAACCCTAACCCTTCCCCGAAGCCTGACCCTCACCCGTCCCCTAATCCTAACCCGTACGCTGACACTCACCCGCGCCCTCACACGTACGCTCCCCCTAAAGCGTTGTCGTACCCTCACCTGGACCCTAAACCGTCCCCGTCCCCTAACCCTAACCCTAGCCCGAACCCTAACCCTAACCCTTCCCCGAAGCCTGACCCTCACCCGTCCCCTAATCCTAACCCGTACGCTGACACTCACCCGCGCCCTCACACGTACGCTCCCCCTAAAGCGTTGTCGTACCCTCACCTGGACCCTAAACCGTCCCCGTCCCCTAACCCTAACCCTAGCCCGAACCCTAACCCTAACCCTTCCCCGAAGCCTGACCCTCACCCGTCCCCTAATCCTAACCCGTACGCTGACACTCACCCGCGCCCTCACACGTAGGCTCCCCCTAAAGCGTTGTCGTACCCTCACCTGGACCCTAAACCGTCCCCGTCCCCTAACCCTAACCCTAGCCCGAACCCTAACCCTAACCCTTCCCCGAAGCCTGACCCTCACCCGTCCCCTAATCCTAACCCGTACGCTGACACTCACCCGCGCCCTCACACGTAGGCTCCCCCTAAAGCGTTGTCGTACCCTCACCTGGACCCTAAACCGTCCCCGTCCCCTAACCCTAACCCTAGCCCGAACCCTAACCCTAACCCTTCCCCGAAGCCTGACCCTCACCCGTCCCCTAATCCTAACCCGTACGCTGACACTCACCCGCGCCCTCACACGTACGCTCCCCCTAAAGCGTTGTCGTACCCTCACCTGGACCCTAAACCGTCCCCGTCCCCTAACCCTAACCCTAGCCCGAACCCTAACCCTAACCCTTCCCCGAAGCCTGACCCTCACCCGTCCCCTAATCCTAACCCGTACGCTGACACTCACCCGCGCCCTCACACGTACGCTCCCCCTAAAGCGTTGTCGTACCCTCACCTGGACCCTAAACCGTCCCCGTCCCCTAACCCTAACCCTAGCCCGAACCCTAACCCTAACCCTTCCCCGAAGCCTGACCCTCACCCGTCCCCTAATCCTAACCCGTACGCTGACACTCACCCGCGCCCTCACACGTACGCTCCCCCTAAAGCGTTGTCGTACCCTCACCTGGACCCTAAACCGTCCCCGTCCCCTAACCCTAACCCTAGCCCGAACCCTAACCCTAACCCTTCCCCGAAGCCTGACCCTCACCCGTCCCCTATTCCTAACCCGTACGCTGACACTCACCCGCGTCCTCACACGTACGCTCCCCCTAAAGCGTTGTCGTACCCTCACCTGGACCCTAAACCGTCCCCGTCCCCTAACCGTAACCCTAGCCCGAACCCTAACCCTAACCCTTCCCCGAAGCCTGACCCTCACCCGTCTCCTAATCCTAACCCGTACGCTGACACTCACCCGCGCCCTCACACGTACGCTCCCCCTAAAGCGTTGTCGTACCCTCACCTGGACCCTAAACCGTCCCCGTCCCATAACCCTAACCCTATCCCCAACCCTAACCCTAACGCTTCCCCGAAGCCTGACCCTCACCCGTCCCCTAATCCTAACCCGTACGCTGACACTCACCCGCGCCCTCACACGTACGCTCCCCCTAAAGCGTTGTCGTACCCTCACCTGGACCCTAAACCGTCCCCGTCCCCTAACCCTAACCCTAGCCCGAACCCTAACCCTAACCCTTCCCCGAAGCCTGACCCTCACCCGTCCCCTAATCCTAACCCGTACGCTGACACTCACCCGCGCCCTCACACGTACGCTCCCCCTAAAGCGTTGTCGTACCCTCACCTGGACCCTAAACCGTCCCTGTCCCCTAACCCTAACCCTAGCCCGAACCCTAACCCTAACCCTTCCCCGAAGCCTGACCCTCACCCGTCCCCTAATCCTAACCCGTACGCTGACACTCACCCGCGCCCTCACACGTACGCTCCCCCTAAAGCGTTGTCGTACCCTCACCTGGACCCTAAACCGTCCCCTTCCCCTAAGCCTAACCCTAGCCCGAACCCTAACCCTAACCCTTCCCCGAAGCCTGACCCTCACCCTTCCCCTAAACCTAACCCGTACGCTGACACTCACCCGCGCCCTCACACGTACGCTCCCCCTAAAGCGTTGTCGTACCCTCACCTGGACCCTAAACCGTCCCCGTCCCCTAACCCTAACCCTAGCCCGAACCCTAACCCTAACCCTTCCCCGAAGCCTGACCCTCACCCGTCCCCTAATCCTAACCCGTACGCTGACACTCACCCGCGCCCTCACACGTACGCTCCCCCTAAAGCGTTGTCGTACCCTCACCTGGACCCTAAACCGTCCCCGTCCCCTAACCCTAACCCTAGCCCGAACCCTAACCCTAACCCTTCCCCGAAGCCTGACCCTCACCCGTCCCCTAATCCTAACCCGTACGCTGACACTCACCCGCGCCCTCACACGTACGCTCCCCCTAAAGCGTTGTCGTACCCTCACCTGGACCCTAAACCGTCCCCGTCCCCTAACCCTAACCCTAGCCCCAACCCTAACCCTAACCCTTCCCCGAAGCCTGACCCTCACCCGTCCCCTAATCCTAACCCGTACGCTGACACTCACCCGCGCCCTCACACGTACGCTCCCCCTAAAGCGTTGTCGTACCCTCACCTGGACCCTAAACCGTCCCCGTCCCCTAACCCTAACCCTAGCCCGAACCCTAACCCTAACCCTTCCCCGAAGCCTGACCCTCACCCGTCCCCTAATCCTAACCCGTACGCTGACACTCACCCGCGCCCTCACACGTACGCTCCCCCTAAAGCGTTGTCGTACCCTCACCTGGACCCTAAACCGTCCCCGTCCCCTAACCCTAACCCTAGCCCGAACCCTAACCCTAACCCTTCCCCGAAGCCTGACCCTCACCCGTCCCCTAATCCTAACCCGTACGCTGACACTCACCCGCGCCCTCACACGTACGCTCCCCCTAAAGCGTTGTCGTACCCTCACCTGGACCCTAAACCGTCCCCGTCCCCTAACCCTAACCCTAGCCCGAACCCTAACCCTAACCCTTCCCCGAAGCCTGACCCTCACCCGTCCCCTATTCCTAACCCGTACGCTGACACTCACCCGCGTCCTCACACGTACGCTCCCCCTAAAGCGTTGTCGTACCCTCACCTGGACCCTAAACCGTCCCCGTCCCCTAACCGTAACCCTAGCCCGAACCCTAAACCTAACCCTTCCCCGAAGCCTGACCCTCACCCGTCTCCTAATCCTAACCCGTACGCTGACACTCACCCGCGCCCTCACACGTACGCTCCCCCTAAAGCGTTGTCGTACCCTCACCTGGACCCTAAACCGTCCCCGTCCCATAACCCTAACCCTATCCCCAACCCTAACCCTAACGCTTCCCCGAAGCCTGACCCTCACCCGTCCCCTAATCCTAACCCGTACGCTGACACTCACCCGCGCCCTCACACGTACGCTCCCCCTAAAGCGTTGTCGTACCCTCACCTGGACCCTAAACCGTCCCCGTCCCCTAACCCTAACCCTAGCCCGAACCCTAACCCTAACCCTTCCCCGAAGCCTGACCCTCACCCGTCCCCTAATCCTAACCCGTACGCTGACACTCACCCGCGCCCTCACACGTACGCTCCCCCTAAAGCGTTGTCGTACCCTCACCTGGACCCTAAACCGTCCCCGTCCCCTAACCCTAACCCTAGCCCGAACCCTAACCCTAACCCTTCCCCGAAGCCTGACCCTCACCCGTCCCCTAATCCTAACCCGTACGCTGACACTCACCCGCGCCCTCACACGTACGCTCCCCCTAAAGCGTTGTCGTACCCTCACCTGGACCCTAAACCGTCCCCGTCCCCTAACCCTAACCCTAGCCCGAACCCTAACCCTAACCCTTCTCCGAAGCCTGACCCTCACCCGTCCCCTAATCCTAACCCGTACGCTGACACTCACCTGCGCCCTCACACGTACGCTCCCCCTAAAGCGTTGTCGTACCCTCACCTGGACCATAAACCGTCCCCTAACCCTAACCCTAACCCTAGCCCGAACCCTAACCCTAACCCTTCCCCGAAACCTGACCCTCACCCGTCCCCTAATCCTAACCCGTACGCTGACACTCACCCGTGCCCTCACACGTACGCTCCCCCTAAAGCGTTGTCGTATCCTCACCTGGACCCTAAACCGTCCCCGTCCCCTAACCTTAACCCTAGCCCGAACCCTAACCCTAACCCTTCCCTGAAGCCTGACCCTCAACCGTCCCCTAATCCTAACCCGTACCCTGACACTCACCCGCGCCCTCACACGTACGCTCCCCCTAAAGCGTTGTCGTACCCTCACCTGGACCCTAAACCGTCCCCGTCCCCTAACCCTAACCCTAGCCCGAACCCTAACACTAACCCTTCCCCGAAGCCTGACCCTCACCCGTCCCCTAATCCTAACCCGTACGCTGACACTCACCCGTGCCCTCACACGTACGCTCCCCCTAAAGCGTTGTCGTACCCTCACCTGCACCCTAAACCGTCCCCGTCCCCTAAACCTAACCCTAGCCCGAACCCTAAACCTAACCCTTCCCCGAAGCCTGACCCTCACCCGTCCCCTAATCCTAACCCGTACGCTGACACTCACCCGCGCCCTCACACGTACGCTCCCCCTAAAGCGTTGTCGTACCCTCACCTGGACCCTAAACCGTCCCTGTCCCCTAACCCTAACCCTAGCCCGAACCCTAACCCTAACCCTTCCCCGAAGCCTGACCCTCACCCGTCCCCTAATCCTAACCCGTACGCTGACACTCACCCGCGCCCTCACACGTAGGCTCCCCCTAAAGCGTTGTCGTACCCTCACCTGGACCCTAAACCGTCCCCGTCCCCTAACCCTAACCCTAGCCCGAACCCTAACCCTAACCCTTCCCCGAAGCCTGACCCTCACCCGTCCCCTAATCCTAACCTGTACGCTGACACTCACCCGCGCCCTCACACGTACGCTCCCCCTAAAGCGTTGTCGTACCCTCACCTGGACCCTAAACCGTCCCCGTCCCCTATCCCTAACCCTAGCCCGAACCCTAACCCTAACCCTTCCCCGAAGCCTGACCCTCACCCGTCCCCTAATCCTAACCCGTACAATGACACTCACCCGCGCCCTCACACGTACGCTCCCCCTAAAGCGTTGTCATACCCTCACCTGGACCCTAAACCGTCCCCGTCCCCTAACCCTAACCCTAGCCCGAACCCTAACCCTAACCCTTCCCCGAAGCCTGACCCTCACCCGTCCCCTAATCCTAACCCGTACGCTGACACTCACCCGCGCCGTCACACGTACGCTCCCCCTAAAGCGTTGTCGTACCCTCACCTGGACCCTAAACCGTCCCCGTCCCCTAACCCTAACCCTAGCCCGAACCCTAACCCTAACCCTTCCCCGAAGCCTGACCCTCACCCGTCCCCTAATCCTAACCCGTACGCTGACACTCACCCGCGCCCTCACACGTACGCTCCCCCTAAAGCGTTGTCGTACCCTCACCTGGACCCTAAACCGTCCCCGTCCCCTAACCCTAACCCTAGCCTGAACCCTAACCCTAACCCTTCCCCGAAGCCTGACCCTCACCCGTCCCCTAATCCTAACCCGTACGCTGACACTCACCCGCGCCCTCACACGTAGGCTCCCCCTAAAGCGTTGTCGTACCCTCACCTGGACCCTAAACCGTCCCCGTCCCCTAACCCTAACCCTAGCCCGAACCCTAACCCTAACCCTTCCCCGAAGCCTGACCCTCACCCGTCCCCTAATCCTAACCCGTTCGCTGACACTCACCCGCGCCCTCACACGTACGCTCCCCCTAAAGCGTTGTCGTACCCTCACCTGGACCCTAAACCGTCCCCGTCCCCTAAACCTAACCCTAGACCGAACCCTAAACCTAACCCTTCCCCGAAGCCTGACCCTCACCAGTCCCCTAATCCTAACCCGTACGCTGACACTCACCCGCGCCCTCACACGTACGCTCCCCCTAAAGCGTTGTCGTACCCTCACCTGGACCCTAAACCGTCCCCGTCCCCTAACCCTAACCCTAGCCCGAACCCTAACCCTAACCCTTCCCCGAAGCCTGACCCTCACCCGTCCCCTAATCCTAACCCGTACGCTGACACTCACCCGTGCCCTCACACGTACGCTCCCCCTAAAGCGTTGTCGTACCCTCACCTGGACCCTAAACCGTCCCCGTCCCCTAACCCTAACCCTAGCCCGAACCCTAACCCTAACCCTTCCCCGAAGCCTGACCCTCACCCGTCCCCTAATCCTAACCCGTACGCTGACACTCACCGGCGCCCTCACACTTACGCTCCCCCTAAAGCGTTGTCGTACCCTCACCTGCACCCTAAACCGTCCCCGTCCCCTAACCCTAACCCTAGCCCGAACCCTAACCCTAACCCTTCCCCGAAGCCTGACCCTCACCCGTCCCCTAATCCTAACCCGTACGCTGACACTCACCCGCGCCCTCACACGTAGGCTCCCCCTAAAGCGTTGTCGTACCCTCACCTGGACCCTAAACCATCCCCGTCCCCTAACCCTAACCCTAGCCCGAACCCTAAACCTAACCCTTCCCCGAAGCCTGACCCTCACCCGTCCCCTAATCCTAACCCGTACGCTGACACTCACCCGTGCCCTCACACGTACGCTCCCCCTAAAGCGTTGTCGTACCCTCACCTGGACCCTAAACCGTCCCCGTACCCTAACCCTAACCCTAGCCCGAACCATAACCTTAACACTTCCCTGAAGCCTGACCCTCAACCGTCCCCTAATCCTAACCCGTACGCTGACACTCACCCGCGCCCTCACACGTACGCTCCCCCTAAAGCGTTGTCGTACCCTCACCTGGACCCTAAACCGTCCCCGTCCCCTAACCCTAACCCTAGCCCGAACCCTAACCCTAACCCTTCTCCGAAGCCTGACCCTCACCCGTCCCCTAATCCTAACCCGTACGCTGACACTCACCTGCGCCCTCACACGTACGCTCCCCCTAAAGCGTTGTCGTACCCTCACCTGGACCATAAACCGTCCCCTAACCCTAACCCTAACCCTAGCCCGAACCCTAACCCTAACCCTTCCCCGAAGCCTGACCCTCACCCGTCCCCTAATCCTAACCCGTACGCTGACACTCACCCGTGCCCTCACACGTACGCTCCCCCTAAAGCGTTGTCGTACCCTCACCTGGACCCTAAACCGTCCCCGTACCCTAACCCTAACCCTAGCCCGAACCCTAACCTTAACACTTCCCTGAAGCCTGACCCTCACCCGTCCCCTAATCCTAACCCGTACGCTGACACTCACCCGCGCCCTCACACGTACGCTCCCCCTAAAGCGTTGTCGTACCCTCACCTGGACCCTAAACCGTCCCCGTCCCCTAACCCTAACCCTAGCCCGAACACTAACCCTAACCCTTCCCCGAAGCCTGACCCTCACCCGTCCCCTAATCCTAACCCGTACGCTGACACTCACCTGTGCTCTCACACGTATGCTCCCCCTAAAGCGTTGTCGTACCCTCACCTGGACCCTAAACCGTCCCCGTCCCCTAAACCTAACCCTAGACCGAACCCTAAACCTAACCCTTCCCCGAAGCCTGACCCTCACCCGTCCCCTAATCCTAACCCGTACGCTGACACTCACCCGCGCCCTCACACGTACGCTCCCCCTAAAGCGTTGTCGTACCCTCACCTGGACCCTAAACCGTCCCCGTCCCCTAACCCTAACCCTAGCCCGAACCCTAACCCTAACCCTTCCCCGAAGCCTGACCCTCACCCGTCCCCTAATCCTAACCCGTACGCTGACACTCACCCGTGCCCTCACACGTACGCTCCCCCTAAAGCGTTGTCGTACCCTCACCTGGACCCTAAACCGTCCCCGTCCCCTAACCCTAACCCTAGCCCGAACCCTAACCCTAACACTTCCCCGAAGCCTGACCCTCACCCGTCCCCTAATCCTAACCCGTACGCTGACACTCACCCGCGCCCTCACACGTACGCTCCCCCTAAAGCGTTGTCGTACCCTCACCTGCACCCTAAACCGTCCCCGTCCCCTAACCGTAACCCTAGCCCGAACCCTAACCCTAACCCTTCCCCGAAGCCTGACCCTCACCCGTCCCCTAATCCTAACCCGTACGCTGACACTCACCCGCGCCCTCACACGTACGCTCCCCCTAAAGCGTTGTCGTACCCTCACCTGGACCCTAAACCGTCCCCGTCCCCTAACCCTAACCCTAGCCCGAACCCTAACCCTAACCCTTCCCCGAAGCCTGACCCTCACCCGTCCCCTAATCCTAACCCGTACGCTGACACTCACCCGCGCCCTCACACGTAGGCTCCAACTAAAGCGTTGTCGTACCCTCACCTGGACCCTAAACCGTCCCCGTCCCCTAACCCTAACCCTAGCCCGAACCCTAAACCTAACCCTTCCCCAAAGCCTGACCCTCACCCGTCCCCTAATCCTAACACGTACGCTGACACTCACCCGCGCCCTCACACGTACGCTCCCCCTAAAGCGTTGTCGTACCCTCACCTGGACCCTAAACCTTCCCCATCCCCTAACCCTAACCCTAGCCCGAACCCTAACCCTAACCCTTCCCCGAAGCCTGACCCTCACCCGTCCCCTAATCCTAACCCGTACGCTGACACTCACCCGCGCCCTCACACGTACGCTCCCCCTAAAGCGTTGTCGTACCCTCACCTGGACCCTAAACCGTCCCCGTCCCCTAACCCTAACCCTAGCCCGAACCCTAACCCTAACCCTTCCCCGAAGCCTGACCCTCACCCGTCCCCTAATCCTAACCCGTACGCTGACACTCACCTGTGCTCTCACACGTATGCTCCCCCTAAAGCGTTGTCGTACCCTCACCTGGACCCTAAACCGTCCCCGTCCCCTAAACCTAACCCTAGACCGAACCCTAAACCTAACCCTTCCCCGAAGCCTGACCCTCACCCGTCCCCTAATCCTAACCCGTACGCTGACACTCACCCGCGCCCTCACACGTACGCTCCCCCTAAAGCGTTGTCGTACCCTCACCTGGACCCTAAACCGTCCCCGTCCCCTAACCCTAAACCTAGCCCGAACCCTAACCCTAACCCTTCCCCGAAGCCTGACCCTCACCCGTCCCCTAATCCTAACCCGTACGCTGACACTCACCCGTGCCCTCACACGTACGCTCCCCCTAAAGCGTTGTCGTACCCTCACCTGGACCCTAAACCGTCCCCGTCCCCTAAACCTAACCCTAGACCGAACCCTAAACCTAACCCTTCCCCGAAGCCTGACCCTCACCAGTCCCCTAATCCTAACCCGTACGCTGACACTCACCCGCGCCCTCACACGTACGCTCCCCCTAAAGCGTTGTCGTACCCTCACCTGGACCCTAAACCGTCCCCGTCCCCTAACCCTAACCCTAGCCCGAACCCTAACCCTAACCCTTCCCCGAAGCCTGACCCTCACCCGTCCCCTAATCCTAACCCGTACGCTGACACTCACCCGTGCCCTCACACGTACGCTCCCCCTAAAGCGTTGTCGTACCCTCACCTGGACCCTAAACCGTCCCCGTCCCCTAACCCTAACCCTAGCCCGAACCCTAACCCTAACCCTTCCCCGAAGCCTGACCCTCACCCGTCCCCTAATCCTAACCCGTACGCTGACACTCACCGGCGCCCTCACACTTACGCTCCCCCTAAAGCGTTGTCGTACCCTCACCTGCACCCTAAACCGTCCCCGTCCCCTAACCCTAACCCTAGCCCGAACCCTAACCCTAACCCTTCCCCGAAGCCTGACCCTCACCCGTCCCCTAATCCTAACCCGTACGCTGACACTCACCCGCGCCCTCACACGTAGGCTCCCCCTAAAGCGTTGTCGTACCCTCACCTGGACCCTAAACCATCCCCGTCCCCTAACCCTAACCCTAGCCCGAACCCTAAACCTAACCCTTCCCCGAAGCCTGACCCTCACCCGTCCCCTAATCCTAACCCGTACGCTGACACTCACCCGTGCCCTCACACGTACGCTCCCCCTAAAGCGTTGTCGTACCCTCACCTGGACCCTAAACCGTCCCCGTACCCTAACCCTAACCCTAGCCCGAACCATAACCTTAACACTTCCCTGAAGCCTGACCCTCAACCGTCCCCTAATCCTAACCCGTACGCTGACACTCACCCGCGCCCTCACACGTACGCTCCCCCTAAAGCGTTGTCGTACCCTCACCTGGACCCTAAACCGTCCCCGTCCCCTAACCCTAACCCTAGCCCGAACCCTAACCCTAACCCTTCTCCGAAGCCTGACCCTCACCCGTCCCCTAATCCTAACCCGTACGCTGACACTCACCTGCGCCCTCACACGTACCCTCCCCCTAAAGCGTTGTCGTACCCTCACCTGGACCATAAACCGTCCCCTAACCCTAACCCTAACCCTAGCCCGAACCCTAACCCTAACCCTTCCCCGAAGCCTGACCCTCACCCGTCCCCTAATCCTAACCCGTACGCTGACACTCACCCGTGCCCTCACACGTACGCTCCCCCTAAAGCGTTGTCGTACCCTCACCTGGACCCTAAACCGTCCCCGTACCCTAACCCTAACCCTAGCCCGAACCCTAACCTTAACACTTCCCTGAAGCCTGACCCTCACCCGTCCCCTAATCCTAACCCGTACGCTGACACTCACCCGCGCCCTCACACGTACGCTCCCCCTAAAGCGTTGTCGTACCCTCACCTGGACCCTAAACCGTCCCCGTCCCCTAACCCTAACCCTAGCCCGAACCCTAACCCTAACCCTTCCCCGAAGCCTGACCCTCACCCGTCCCCTAATCCTAACCCGTACGCTGACACTCACCTGTGCTCTCACACGTATGCTCCCCCTAAAGCGTTGTCGTACCCTCACCTGGACCCTAAACCGTCCCCGTCCCCTAAACCTAACCCTAGACCGAACCCTAAACCTAACCCTTCCCCGAAGCCTGACCCTCACCCGTCCCCTAATCCTAACCCGTACGCTGACACTCACCCGCGCCCTCACACGTACGCTCCCCCTAAAGCGTTGTCGTACCCTCACCTGGACCCTAAACCATCCCCGTCCCCTAACCCTAACCCTAGCCCGAACCCTAACCCTAACCCTTCCCCGAAGCCTGACCCTCACCCGTCCCCTAATCCTAACCCGTACGCTGACACTCACCCGTGCCCTCACACGTACGCTCCCCCTAAAGCGTTGTCGTACCCTCACCTGGACCCTAAACCGTCCCCGTCCCCTAACCCTAACCCTAGCCCGAACCCTAACCCTAACACTTCCCCGAAGCCTGACCCTCACCCGTCCCCTAATCCTAACCCGTACGCTGACACTCACCCGCGCCCTCACACGTACGCTCCCCCTAAAGCGTTGTCGTACCCTCACCTGCACCCTAAACCGTCCCCGTCCCCTAACCGTAACCCTAGCCCGAACCCTAACCCTAACCCTTCCCCGAAGCCTGACCCTCACCCGTCCCCTAATCCTAACCCGTACGCTGACACTCACCCGCGCCCTCACACGTACGCTCCCCCTAAAGCGTTGTCGTACCCTCACCTGGACCCTAAACCGTCCCCGTCCCCTAACCCTAACCCTAGCCCGAACCCTAACCCTAACCCTTCCCCGAAGCCTGACCCTCACCCGTCCCCTAATCCTAACCCGTACGCTGACACTCACCCGCGCCCTCACACGTAGGCTCCAACTAAAGCGTTGTCGTACCCTCACCTGGACCCTAAACCGTCCCCGTCCCCTAACCCTAACCCTAGCCCGAACCCTAAACCTAACCCTTCCCCAAAGCCTGACCCTCACCCGTCCCCTAATCCTAACACGTACGCTGACACTCACCCGCGCCCTCACACGTACGCTCCCCCTAAAGCGTTGTCGTACCCTCACCTGGACCCTAAACCTTCCCCGTCCCCTAACCCTAACCCTAGCCCGAACCCTAACCCTAACCCTTCCCCGAAGCCTGACCCTCACCCGTCCCCTAATCCTAACCCGTACGCTGACACTCACCCGCGCCCTCACACGTACGCTCCCCCTAAAGCGTTGTCGTACCCTCACCTGGACCCTAAACCGTCCCCGTCCCCTAACCCTAACCCTAGCCCGAACCCTAACCCTAACCCTTCCCCGAAGCCTGACCCTCACCCGTCCCCTAATCCTAACCCGTACGCTGACACTCACCTGTGCTCTCACACGTATGCTCCCCCTAAAGCGTTGTCGTACCCTCACCTGGACCCTAAACCGTCCCCGTCCCCTAAACCTAACCCTAGACCGAACCCTAAACCTAACCCTTCCCCGAAGCCTGACCCTCACCCGTCCCCTAATCCTAACCCGTACGCTGACACTCACCCGCGCCCTCACACGTACGCTCCCCCTAAAGCGTTGTCGTACCCTCACCTGGACCCTAAACCGTCCCCGTCCCCTAACCCTAACCCTAGCCCGAACCCTAACCCTAACCCTTCCCCGAAGCCTGACCCTCACCCGTCCCCTAATCCTAACCCGTACGCTGACACTCACCCGTGCCCTCACACGTACGCTCCCCCTAAAGCGTTGTCGTACCCTCACCTGGACCCTAAACCGTCCCCGTCCCCTAACCCTAACCCTAGCCCGAACCCTAACCCTAACACTTCCCCGAAGCCTGACCCTCACCCGTCCCCTAATCCTAACCCGTACGCTGACACTCACCCGCGCCCTCACACGTACGCTCCCCCTAAAGCGTTGTCGTACCCTCACCTGCACCCTAAACCGTCCCCGTCCCCTAACCGTAACCCTAGCCCGAACCCTAACCCTAACCCTTCCCCGAAGCCTGACCCTCACCCGTCCCCTAATCCTAACCCGTACGCTGACACTCACCCGCGCCCTCACACGTACGCTCCCCCTAAAGCGTTGTCGTACCCTCACCTGGACCCTAAACCGTCCCCGTCCCCTAACCCTAACCCTAGCCCGAACCCTAACCCTAACCCTTCCCCGAAGCCTGACCCTCACCCGTCCCCTAATCCTAACCCGTACGCTGACACTCACCCGCGCCCTCACACGTAGGCTCCAACTAAAGCGTTGTCGTACCCTCACCTGGACCCTAAACCGTCCCCGTCCCCTAACCCTAACCCTAGCCCGAACCCTAAACCTAACCCTTCCCCAAAGCCTGACCCTCACCCGTCCCCTAATCCTAACACGTACGCTGACACTCACCCGCGCCCTCACACGTACGCTCCCCCTAAAGCGTTGTCGTACCCTCACCTGGACCCTAAACCGTCCCCGTCCCCTAACCCTAACCCTAGCCCGAAGCCTAACCCTAACCCTTCCCCGAAGCCTGACCCTCACCCGTCCCCTAATCCTAACCCGTACGCTGACACTCACCCGCGCCCTCACACGTACGCTCCCCCTAAAGCGTTGCGTACCCTCACCTGGACCCTAAACCGTCCCCGTCCCCTAACCCTAACCCTAGCCCGAACCCTAACCCTAACCCTTCCCCGAAGCCTGACCCTCACCCGTCCCCTAATCCTAACCCGTACGCTGACACTCACCCGCGCCCTCACACGTAGGCTCCCCCTAAAGCGTTGTCGTACCCTCACCTGGACCCTAAACCGTCCCCGTCCCCTAACCCTAACCCTAGCCCGAACCCTAATCCTAACCCTTCCCCGAAGCCTGACCCTCACCCGTCCCCTAATCCTAACCCGTACGCTGACACTCACCGGCGCCCTCACACGTACGCTCCCCCTAAAGCGTTGTCGTACCCTCACCTGGACCCTAAACCGTCCCCGTCCCCTAACCCTAACCCTAGCCCGAACCCTAACCCTAACCCTTCCCCGAAGCCTGACCCTCACCCGTCCCCTAATCCTAACCCGTACGCTGACACTCACCCGCGCCCTCACACGTACGCTCCCCCTAAAGCGTTGTCGTACCCTCACCTGGACCCTAAACCGTCCCCGTCCCCTAAGCCTAACCCTAGCCCGAACCCTAACCCTAACCCTTCCCCGAAGCCTGACCCTCACCCGTCCCCTAATCCTAACCCGTACGCTGACACTCACACGTGCCCTCACACGTACGCTCCCCCTAAAGCGTTGTCGTACCCTCACCTGGACCCTAAACCGTCCCCGTCCCCTAACCCGAACCCGAACCCTAACCCTAACACTTCCCCGAAGCCTGACCCTCACCCGTCCCCTAATCCTAACCCGTACGCTGACACTCACCCGCGCCCTCACACGTACGCTCCCCCTAAAGCGTTG